>NC_063342.1:69304029-69427228 GCF_021869965.1 Rhincodon typus
AGGCCCTTCAGCCCAACTTGTCCATGCTGACCAGGTTTCCTAAACTGCACTAGTCCATTTGCCTGTTTTGGGCCACATCCCTCTAAACTATCTCTATCCATTACCTGTCCAAATATTTTTGAAATGTTGCAATTGTACTGACCTCTACTACTACTACTACTACTGGGGCTTAGCAAGAGTTATAGTTCAGGGTGATAAAGTGAATCTAGATATAAACAGCCTGCAGAAAACATCTATGTCGATATGGTCAGTAGCCTTGCCAATTTTCTGCTTGTCAATTTTTTAAATGACTTAACTAAGACAGAATTTTAATCTAATATATTATTTTAATTTTTAAATCAATCTTGGTCTCAAACACTGTAGCAGAGTAAAATCTTGAAGACCATATCAGAGCAGTTAGGCTGTTTGGCAGCCTCAGCTCCAGCTCATACCTAAATACCATAGACCATAAGATGTAGGAGCAGAAGTAGGCCATTCAGCCCACTGAGTCTGCTCCACTATTCAATGAGATCATGGTTGACGTGATAATCTTCAACTCCAACTTTGTGCTTTATCCCCATAACCCTTCACTCCCTGACTGATTACAAATCTGTCTATCTTACTGATTGAGGGTATTTTGCTATACCAGAATATATAACAACTACACTCCAAGAAATCATAGAATGCTGCAGCAGAGGGAGATCATTCGGCCCATATGCACTGGCACTTTGGTAAAACTTTTGAATTAATCCCACTCCCCACACTCTTGGTCTGTATCTCTGGTTTATTTTTTAAACCTCTCCATGTATTATCCAATTCTGTTTGGAAAACTATTATTGTATCTGCCTCCTCCACTTTATCAATTTCAGATCAGCACAGCTCACTGTGTTGCATGTTTCTTTCTTATGTTGACTTTGGCTCGTACATAAAATATAGAGTCAGTGCTTTATCAGACGGCATGATCTCAGCAAGCACAGTGTATTTCAATAACACATGAACTCTGCTTGGTTATATTCACTTGTGCACAATCAACACAGATTGATAAATTAATGATTGTGGTACGCATGGAGCTAAAGATGGATTGTTGCTAAAAAACATGGGCCAGGATCACATTGTGAAACTAACTTTGAGAAAGCAATGGAAACAGGTAGCCATTACTACGTGTAGTCATGAGGACCTGGGTAGACTGCTGCAAGAACTTCATCATCTCTTACAGGAGGCAATGGCCTAGTGGTATTAGTGCTCGACTATTAATCCAGAGACCGAGGTAATGTTCTAAGGACCTGGGTTCAAATGCTTCCATGGCAGATGGTGGAAATCGAATTCAACAATAATCTGGAATTAAGAGTCTAATGATGACCACAAATCCATTGTTGATTGTTGGGAAAAACCCATCTGGTTCACTAATATCTGTTAGGGAAGGAAACTGCCAGCCTTACCTAGTCTGGTCTACATGTGAATCCAGACCCACAGCAATGCGTTTAACTCTTAACTGCCCTCTGGGCAATTAGGAATGAGTAATAAATGCTGTGAAAAATTTTTTTAAAAACCCACATGAGTGGTCAAGGTCAGTGAAATCATTCTCAAATGCCATTCCCTTCCAAATGCTCCAATAGCCTCACACACGCTGCTCAACTCACCCAACTACGAACAATCTCTGGCAATCATGACCCTTACCTTATGCTTGTACACTTCACCATATCCTGACACACAGAGCAACTCACATCTCACAGATATTCACCTTGACGGCCCTATCACTGAAACGGATTGCACCACACTCATTGATACATGCTTCCCTTCCTCTCACCTGCAGGTCAAGGTGGCACATAGCCTGAGGCAACAAAAGCTGGAGGTGGTGGGTATTAGTGGGTATCGCTGCATGTGCTCATTCTGATACAGGAGACAAGCTCACTATTATTGGAGCAGCAATGACCAAGGCTGACACCAGTGGAGGGGCTGAAACCACCGAAGATGGTAGAATTCTCAAGCTTAATCCTCCTCCTCACATTCAACTTCCCTCTCCGTCCACAATCTCTTCAATTTAGTATATGGACCAAGCTCCCACCGAAAATTATGCTGCCTGCCCAGTCTCAGGGTTAAACCCAAAACAAGTCAGTCAACTGTGGCAAACGAAAGAAGCTAAGTAATGTGCAAGATTAAAGGAAACGGCTGATACAGTTGCCGGAAGTAGAAGCAAACCAAACAATCTCGAGGATTTTAGAACTCAGCAAAGGAATACCGAGAAAGTGATAACGAGAGGCTAGAATACAAATGTAACCTTGCAAAAAGCATTTTAAAATGTATGTAAATCTTCTATAAATACACAAAAAGAAAACATTTGGCTAAGACAAATGTGGGTCCATTATAGATAGAGTCAAGAGAATTTATAATGGGGAATGGACAAATGGGCAGAGAAGTTAAATGATTGTGTCTTCACTGAGGAAGATACAAAAAATCTCCCAGAATTAGACATTGAAGGAATTAGGGGTACAGACAATTGAAGGCAATTATTATTAATAAGAAGGTTGTGTTGGAGAAATTAATGGGACCACAGCTTGATATGTCCCCAGGACCAACATGCTAGAATGCTGAATGAGATTATTATGGACAGAATGGATACACTATAATTGTGGGTGAGGTGCCTGATGACTGGAGGATGGCTAATGTTATACATTTGTTTAAGAAAGATTGTAAGGAGAAACTGGGAAACTATCGACCTGTGAGTCTGATTTCGGTTGTGGTTAGATTGTTGGAGGCGATTATAAAAGATAGGATTTATGGACATTTAGAGAGGCAAAAATTGATTAGGGATAGTCAGCATGGTTTTGTGTGAGGAAAATTGTGTCTCACAAACTCAACTGAGTTTTTTGAGGAAGTTACCAAAAAGATTGATAATGGCAGAGTAGTAGACGTTGTTTATTTGGATTTCAGTAAAGCCTTCAACAAGATTCCGCATGGTAGATTAATTACTGAAAATAGGTCTCATGGGATTCAGGGTAAGTTGCCAGATGGATACATAATTGGCTTAAAGGCAGGAGACAGAGAGTAATGGCAGAGGGTTGTTTTTCAGACTGGAGGCCTGTCACCAGCAATATTTCACAGGGATTGGTTCTGGGTCCTCTTTTGTGTGTCATTTATATAAATGATTTGGATGAGAATATAGAAGGCATGGATAGTAAGTTTGTGGATGACACCAAAATCGATGGCATAGTAGACAGTGAAGAAGGTTTTCTAAGATTACAAAGGGATCTTGATCAAATGGGTCAATGGGCTGAAAAATGGCAGCTGGAGTTCAATCTGGTCAAATGTGAGGTAGTGCATTTTGGTACAACAAACAAGAGTAGAGCTTATACAATTAATGGTAAGGCCTTGGGTAGTATTGTAGAACAGAGGGACCTAGGGGTGCAGGTACACAATTCTTTGAAGAATGCATCAAATATAGAGCAGGTGGTTAAAAAGGTGTTTGGCACGCTTGCCTTCATTGTTCAGTCCTTTGAGTATAGGAGTTAGGAAGTCATGTTGAGGTTGTATAGGACATTGGTGAGGCCTCTTCTGGAATACAGTGTCCACCGCTGATCACCCAGTTATAGGAAGGATTATAATAAAGCTGGAGAGGGTTCCGAAGAGATTTACCAGGAAGGAAGGATTGAGTTATGAAGAAAGGGTGGGTAGGCTGGGACTTCTTTCACTGGAGCATAGGACATTGAAAGACGACCTGATAGAAATTTTTAAAATAATGAGAGGTATAGATAGAGTTAGTAGTATTTGTCTTTTCCCTAGGCTGGAGGATTTCAAGACTAGCCGGCACATTTTTAAGGTGAGACAAGAGAGATTTAAAAAAGAAAAGAGGAGCAATTTTTTTACACAGTGGGTGGTTCGCATGTGGAATGAACTTCCTGAGGAAGTGGTGGATGTGAGTACAATTGCAATATTTAAAAGACATTTGGATAAGTACATGAATAAGAAAGGTTTGGAGGGAAATGGGCCAGGAGAAGGCAGGTGTGACTAGTTTAGTTTGGGATTATGTTCGGTATAGACTGGTTGGACTGAAGTGTCTGTTTCCATGCTGTATGACACCATTACTCTAAGGTGATCATCGTCAAACATCCCACTGATTTTTGGATAATGCCTGCAGATTGAAAAGTAGCAAATGCCACCCCATTATTTAAGAAGGGACAGATACAGAAATCTAGGAACTACAGATGTGTTAGTCTGAAATCACTACAGGGGAAAATGCTAGATACTGTTATAAGTGACGTGATAAATAAATACTTGGATAATAATAATCCAATTAGGCATAGTCAGTATGGATTTGTGAACAAAGTATATTTGATGAAACTGTTAGTCTTTCAAGGCAGTTACTAACAAAATTGATAAAAGGGAGATTGATATAGTGAACATAATTTACTTGAATTTTCAGAAGGCATTTAATAAAGTCCTCCACAAGATATTGAGGTAACAGACCGGTAACAAGCAGAAAACAGAGTAGGAATAAACAGGTAATTCTCACACTGACAGCCTGTGACTGGTGGGACAGCACAAAGATGGCCCAGAACGGGTATAATGGGTACACAATTTTATCAATGATTTGGATATGGGGACTGAATGCAATTATTCCAAGTTAATGGATAACAAAATGTTAGGTGGGTATGTATGTTGAGAAGAAGATGCAAACAGGTTCTCGAGGATTTGACAGTGAATGGACAAGAACATGGCCAATGGAATGTAATGGGGAAAATATGTGAAATTGTCCACATTGACAGATGTATTTCTTAAACAGTAAGAAGTTAGAATGGGTAGATGTCCAAAGGGACCTGGGTGTCCTCACCAACAAATCATTGAAAACTAACATGCAGGTACAGCAAGGGGCACTGGTGGTAGGTTAACCTTTATCACAAGAGGATTCGAACAACAAAGTCTGGTTTTAATTGTATACAATCTTGGTTAGATAGCAACTTGAGTACAGTGTGCGATTTTGGTCCTGTTCTTAGGAAGGATATCATAGGGCTGAGTTCACCAGATTGGTTCTTGAATTAGCAGGGTTTTCCTATGATGAGAGATTGGTAAAACAGGCCTGTATTCTCCAAAATTTCAAAGAGAGGTGACCTCTCTTACAAAATACCTACAGGCATAGTCAGGATAAATGTAGGTAAGATGTTTCTCCTATTGGGGAGTCATAGAGATTTTACAGTACAGAAAGAGGCCTTTCAACCAATTATCTCCATGCTAGTCATCCAACATCTACCTGTTCTAATCCCATATCCTTGTTTGCTATAGCATTCCAATGTTCTTCTGAATAGTTCTTAAATGTCTCGAGGGTTCATGCCTCCACCAACTTTTTACGCAGTGAGTTCCCGATACCCACAAACCTCTGAGTAAAAAAGAAATCCCTCCAATGCTCTCCAAACCTCCTGCTCCCAACCTTCAAACAATGTCCTCTAGTTATTGGCCCCTCTACTAAAGGGAAACCTTTCTCCCTCTCTACCCCGGCTGTGCCCCTCAGAACTTTATATACCTCAAACAGTTCTTCCCACACCCCACATAAGCTTTCTATGCTGTAACGAAAACAATCCTAGTTTGTCTAGTTGTCTTCATAGCTGAATAGCTTCAGCCCAGGCCACATCCTGGTGAATCTCCTCTGCTTCCTCTCAAGTGCAATCACATCCTTTCTGCACTGTGGTGACCAGAACTGTACACAATCCTCCAGTTGTGGGCTAACTAATGTTATATACAGCTCCAACATAACCTCCTTGCTGTATTCAATGCTTTGACTAATAAAGGCAAGTGCCTGATATCAGTGTGGAGCTGGAGGAACACAGCAGGTCAGGCAGCATCAGAGGAGTAGGACAGTCGGCGTTTCAAGAAGGGTCCCGACCCGAAATGTCGACTTTCCTGCTCCTCTGAAGCTGCCTGACCTGCTGTATTCCTCCAGCTCCACACTGTAGTGACTCTGACTCCAGCATCTGGAATTCTTGCTATCTCCAAGTATCCCATATGCTGTCTTCATCACCTTACCTACCTGACCTGTTGCCTTCAAGGAGCTATGGGCATGCACACTAAGGTCCTTCTGATCCTCTATACTTCCTTGATACCTACCATTCACTGTCTGCTCCTTTGCCTTGTTAATCCTCCCACAATGCATCGCCCCTCACTTTTCAGGATTAAATTCCACGTGCCACTGTTCAGCTCATCTGGCCAAGCAGTTTAAGGCTTTCCTCCTCTCTATTTACCACACCAATTTTCATGTCATCTGTCAACTTACTGATCATGTCTCCTACATTTATGTCTAGATCATTAATATACACAACAAACAGCAAGGGACCCAGCATTGAACCCAGTAGTATACCACTAGAGACAGTTTCCAGTCACAAAAATGCCCTTCGACCATCACCCTATGCTTCCTGCCACTACGCCAATTTTGGGTCTAAACTGCCCTGGATTCTGTGGCTCTTAGCTTCTTGACCAGTCTGCCAATGCAGTACCATGTCAAAAGGTTTTACAAAAGTCCATGTAGATGACATCAATTACACTATCCTCATCAAATCACCAAGTTACCTCCTCAAAAAACTCAAATTTTATTAGTAATTATCTACCCTGACAAAGCTATGATTAGTATCCTTAATTAACCCTTGCTTTTTCAAATGGAGACTTAATTCAGTCCCTCAGAATTTTATTCAATTATTTCCCTACCACTGATGTTAGACTCACTGGCCTGTAGTTTCCTGGTTTAGCCCCATCACCCTTCTTGAATAATGGCACCACATTAGCTGTCCTCTAGTCTAGTACTATTCCTGTAGCCAGAGAGGATTTGAAAATTAATGTCGGCCACTGCAACCCCCTCCCATAACTCCCACACCAGCCTTGCATGCATCTCATCTGGGTCTGGAAATATATCAACTTTCAATCCTGCTAAACCACTAATTTGTTCAAGTAAATCGCAGTCTCCCTTCCCTCCTAATTTTCATACCTTTATTATCATTCTCTATTGTGAATAGAGATGCAAAGTATACATTTAAAACATCAGCTATGACTTCTGGCTCCACACACAGAATGCTACTTTGATTTCTCATGGGCATTCCTCTTTCCCTGGTTATTCTCTTTTTATACTTATAACACGCCTTTTGATTTTCCTCAATGTTACCCACCAATGTTCCTTCATATTCCCTCTTTCCTCTCCTAATTTCTTTTTTAAGCCACCCTCTGCACTCTATTCTCCTCTGGGGCTTCCAATGTTTTAAGCCTTTGGTATCTACCAAAAGCAATATCCTTATCCAATCTTCTACGTCTATTGACATCCAGGGTTTTCTGCACTTGTTAGTCCCACCCTCCACCTTCACGGGAATGTGTTGGCCTTGCACTCTCACCATTCCCCTTTCTCCCACTGCTTTGATGTGGATTTTCTTGCAAGTAGCTGCTCCCAGTCCACCTACAGCCAGATCCTGTCTTATCTTAGTAAAATCAACCTTCACACAGTTTAGAACCTTTACTTCTAGTCACAGAAGATTCTGGATGATCCAAGATGGAGGATGGGAGAAAACTGTGGTTGAAAGAGTTGCTCCTTATTTGAGGTTTTGTTTTACTGTTGGAAGTGATTTCCTCAATTTCTTGGAGCAGTAATTACTGTTTTAGAAGCTGTTGCATTGTTTCCCTTTTGTCCTTATCCGTAACTACCTCAAATCTACTGAATTATAGTCACGATCACTGAAATACTTCCCCACTGACACATCTACCACTTGCTCAGCTTCATTCCCTAAGGCTAGGTCCAACACTGCCTCTCCTCTTTCAATGTGCTGGTTTGGAAAACTCTTCTGGACACACTCCAGAGGAATCTAGAACCAGAAGTGTGGAACTCAGTTTCAAACTTAGAGGGAAGCCACTTAGCGCCAAGATGAGGCATTTTTTTGTTCTTGAGCGGGTATGAATCCTTGGAATTGTCTCCCACTGAGGACTGTGGAAGCTGAGTTATTAAGTATGCATGAAGTAGAGATTGACAGATTTCTGATGACAAATCACATAAAGGGATATGAAAATGTTCAAGGGGACAAAGGTATTGAAGTAGACGATGAGCCAGGATCTCACTGAATGGTGGAGTAGGCTCAATGGGCTGAATGGCCTACTCCTGCTCCTATCTCCCTATATCACCTGACAGAAGAAGGTGAACTTGGAGTGGGAGGGAGAGGATCTATTTGTCATGATCCATGAAGGAACAGATGGAAAGTAGCATTAGGAATGATGTTCAGCTGGCGGTTTTTGCAGAGTTTGGGGCCTAGTTAATAAGCAGAATCACAAATGTAACAATCTCTGGATTGTTTCCTGCTCTGCATACCATTTGGCAGATTAGACTGGTAAATGCATGACTGAAAGAGTGAGGGACAGGAGTTTCACTTCATGGGCCACTGACATTGTACTGGAAGTAAAGGGGTCTCTTCAATCAGGATTGACTCCACTTAATAAAAACCAAAAGAACTGCAGGCGCTGTAAATCAGAAACAAAAACAGAAGTTGCTGGGAAACCTCAGCAGATCTGGCAGCATCTGCAAACAAAAGTCAGAGTTAATGTTTCGGGTCCAGTGACCTTTCCTTAGAAGTGTTCTGCTGAACTTTTCCAGCAACTTCTGTTTTTGACTCCACTTAAATCGATTCAGACACGTGTGTCTCTGTGCCTGTGTGTATGTATATGTATGTTGCACATGTGTCTACATCTCTGCATGTGCGTGCCTGTGTGTAAGTGTGGGTATGTGCATGCGTATGTCTGTGTGTGCATCTGAGTGTGTGAGAGAGTCTGTGTGTTTGTGACTACGTGTATCTGTGTGTGTCTGTGTGTGAGTCTGTGTGTGAGAGTCTGTATGTGTCTGTGTGTGTATGTGTGTGTGTGTGTGAGTCTTTGTGTATCTGTGTCAGTGTGTGTGGACCTATATATGTGTGAGCCTATGTGTATATGTGTGTCTGTATCTGTGTGTGTGTGTGTATGTATATGTGTACCTGTATGGGTGTGAGTCTATGCGATTATGTACGTCTGTGTGTGTATCTGAGTGTGTGTGTGTGTTGCAAAGTTAATGGGCATTAGTAACTGAGGTGACAGCAAGGAAAATTAGAAAAAAATCCAAGCTAAAGGCACTTTGTCTGAATGTGCAAAGGGATTGAATTAATCTGCAAAAGAAATTAATCTGCATTTGGAGTAGCAGGAATTAATCAAGAACAGTCAGCACGGCTTTGTTAAGGTGAGGTCACGTCTGACCAAGTTGATTGAATTTTTCTAAGAAGTGACCGGGTGTGTAAATGAGGGCAATGCTTTTGATGTAGTCTACTTGGACTTCAGCAAGACTTTAGCTAAGGTCCTGCATGGGAGACTGTTAGCTAAAGGAAGAGAGCACGGCATTGAAAGAAATTTAGCAAACCGAATCCACAATTGGCTGGGGGCAGGAAGCAGAAGCTGATGGTTGAGGGGTGTTTTTCTGACTGGAAGCATGTGTCCAGTGGGGTCTCACAGGGTCAGTATTGGGACCCTTGCTGTTTGTGGTTTATATAAATGATTTAGACTTGAATTTGGGAGGGTTGAGCAGTAAGTTTACAAACGGTACAAAAATTGTTGGGGTGATAAATAATGAAGAGGATAGCCTTTGGATTAACTTGTTCACTCTCCTTCAGGCATCATGGTGTGCATGAAATGTTCTTGCCAATGCCCATACCAGTATGGACAATGCAGAGAAATGTGGAAAACACCAGGTTCTCATCTGGCCAAAGTGATTGTGAGATTCCTGACTCTAATGATGAAGCATGGCTACATTGGAGAGTTTGAGATTATTGATGACCACAGAGGTGGGAGAATAGCTGTCAATCTCGCTGGCAGACTGAATAAGTTGGTGTCATTAGCCTCACATTCGATGTTCCAGCAAAAGAGCATGAAAGGTAGCAAAATGGCCTCCTTTCTTCCCATCAGTTTGAACACCTCATTCCAACAACCTCAGCTGGGATCACGGACCATGAAGAGGCCAAACAAAATCATACACGTGGAAAGATGTTAAAATTCTTTTTGTCCTAAAACATGCAACCTGCGATAAAAAAACATTGAAACCAAAATAAAAGAGGATACAGATGTGCGGATCGGATGGTCTGATCAGTGGCAAATGGAATTCAAACTGGATAAATGTGAGGTGATGCTCTTGGGCAGGACAAAGAAGGCAGGGAACATATGATGAATGGTAGGACCCTGGGATGCAGAGAGGATCAGAGGGACCCTGGTGTGCATGTACACTGGTCCCTGAAGGTATCAGGACAGGTGGATAAACTGGTTAAGAAGGCATATGGGATATTTGCCTTTATTAGTTGAGGCATAGAGTTTAAGAGCAAGGAGGTGATGCTGGAACTGTATAAAATGTTGGTTAGGCCACAGCTAGAGTATTGTGTGCAGTTCTGGAATTCACATTATAGGAAGGATGTGATAGCCCCGGAGAGGGTGCAGAGGAGATTTACCCCAGGATGTTGCCTGGCCGGGACCAGAGGAGATTTACTGGGATGTTGCCTGGGCTGGAGCAGTGGAGATTTACCAGGATGTTGCCTGGGCTGGAGAGTTTCAGTTATGAAGAGAGTTGGACAGACTGGGGTTATTTTCCTTAGAGCAAAGGAAGCTGAGGGTTCATGATTGAGATCTGTAAAATTATGAGGGATATGGATAGGGTAGACAGGAAGAAACATTTCCCCTTGATGGGAGGATCAATGACCAGAGGGCATAGATTCAAGGTAAGGTGCGGGAAGTTTAGAGGAGATGTGAGGAAACAAATTTTCACCCAGAGGGTGGTGGGAATCTGTAGATCATTGCCTGTAAGGGTGGTAGAGGCAGAAACCTTCCTAACATTTAAGCAGTATTTAGATGTGCACTTATGATGCCAAGGGAAGCTGAACGGTCTTGATAATAAAGGGTGGGATAAATACAATTGAAAAGCATAATCTTTGCAAAGGTTTGAAGATTGGGAAGATTTTAGAATTCAGCAAAGGAGATCCAGGAAATTGTTGAAGAAGAAGAGAATCTGAGTAGACTAGCAAGAACCATAAAACAGATTGTAAATGATTCTGTAGGTATTTAATTAGAAAGAAATCAGCGAAAGTAAATGAGGGCCCATTAGAGGTAGAGACAGATGCAGTTAGTTATGGGGAATAAGGAAATGGTAGAGACATCAAATAATTGCTTTGTAATCTGTCTTCATTGTAAAAGACACAAAACACAAATCAAATATGTTGGAGAATCAGCTGCACATTGAGTGATGGCAACCCATTGCAAATGTGGTACAGCTCTGAATTTATACATGGCACCTGCAAAGCAACCTGCTTGCATTCATGAGAGCCTGTAGCGGAGTGAAATCTTTGCTTATTCTCCCTATCACGCTTTAAGGTCAGCGATTGGGAACTGCAGTGTCCATGACTGGCAGCAGGAGGTCGCAGAACTCTTGAAAGGTGAACTAATTTCTTCACCCCACGTATGCCATATTAGTCCCTGTACAGTTCAGCAGCTTTAAATAATATTACAAATCACCAACACCTCCTGTTAACTCTGCAACAGCCAGTTACTGAGAGCTGTTACTAATCCCTTGCTGGAAGAGTCTCCTTCAAGCTGCTGAACACACATATAGATATAGCAAGAACTGCAGGTGCTGGAGTCAGAGTCAATACAGTGTGGAGCTGGAGGAACACAGCAGGTCAGGCAGCATCAGAGGAGCAGGAAAGTCAACGTTGCAGGTTGGGACCCTTCATCGGAACCTGCTGTGTTCCTCCAGCTCCACACTGTATTCACTCTGAACACACATATAGTTGTGCAAGGTACAGAGATAACAAAGAACAAAGAAAATTACAGCACAGGAACAGGCCCTTCGGCCCTCCAAGCCTGCACTGATCCAGATCCTCTATCTAAACCTGTCGCCTATTTTCCAAGGATCTGTATCCCTCTGCTCCCTGCCCATTCATGTATCTGTCTAGATACATCTTAAATGACGTTATCGTGCCTGCCTCTACCACTTCCGCTGGCAACGTGTTCCAGGCACCCACCACCCTCTGCATAAGGAACTTTCCACACATATCTCCCTTAAACTTTTCCCCTCTCACCTTGAAATCGTGACCCCTAGTAATTGAGTCCCCCACTCTGGGAAAAAGCTTCTTGCTATCCACCCTGTCTATACCTCTCATGATTTTGTAGACCTCAATCAGGTCCCCCCTCAACCTCCGTCTTTCTAATGTAAATAATCCTAATCTACTCAACCTCTCTTCATAGCTAGCGCCCTCCATACCAGGCAACATCCTGGTGAACCTCCTCTGCACCATCTCCAAAGCATCCACATCCTTTTGGTAATGTGGCGACCAGAACTATACGCAGTATTCCAAATATGGTCGAACCAAAGTCCTATATAACTGTAACATGACCTGCCGACTCTTGTACTCAATACCCCGTCCGATGAATGAAAGCATCTCGTATGCCTTCTTGACCACTCTATCGACCTGCATTGCCACCTTCAGGGTACAACGGACCCGAACACCTAGATCTCTCTGTGTGTCAATTTTCCCCAGGGCTTTTCCATTTACCATATAGTTCACTCTTGAATTGGATCTTCCAAAATGCATCACCTTGCATTTGCCTGGATTGAACTCCATCTGCCATTTCTCCGCCCAACCTTCCAATCTATCTATATTCTGCTGCATTCTCTGATAGTCCTCTTCACTATCTGCTACTCCACCAACCTTAGTGTCATCTGCAAACTTGCTAATCAGACCATCTATACCTTCCTCCAGATCATTTATGTATATCACAAACAACAGTGGTCC
This sequence comes from Rhincodon typus, assembly GCF_021869965.1. Taxonomy (NCBI): domain Eukaryota; kingdom Metazoa; phylum Chordata; class Chondrichthyes; order Orectolobiformes; family Rhincodontidae; genus Rhincodon; species Rhincodon typus. The sequence continues at coordinate 69,316,818 of NC_063342.1, forward strand.
CAACACGGATCTCTGTGGAACACTGCTGGTCACAGTTCTCCATTTTGAGAAACTCCCTTCCACTACAACTCTGTATCCTGTTGCCCAGCCAGTTCTCTATCCACCTAGCTAGTACACCCTGGACCCCATGCGACTTCACTTTCTCCATCAGCCTACCATGGGGAACCTTATCAAACGCCTTACTGAAGTCCATGTATATGACATCCACAGCCCTTCCCTCATCTATCATCTTTGTCACTTCCTCAAAGAATTCTATCAAGTTGGTAAGACATGACCTTTCCTGCACAAAACCATGCTGCCTATCACTAATAAGCCCATTTTCTTCCAAATGTAAATAGATCCTATCCCTCAGTATCTTCTCCAGCAGCTTCCCCACCACTGACGTCAGGCCCACCGGTCTATAATTACCTGGATCATCCTTGCTACCCTTCTTAAACAAGGGGACAACATTAGCAATTCTCCAGTCCTCCGGGACCTCACCCCTGCTCAAGGATGCTGCAAAGATATCTGTTAAGGCCCCAGCTATTTCCTCTCTTGCTTCCCTCAGTAACCTGGGATAGATCTCATCTGGACCTGGGGACTTGTCACCCTAATATCTTTTGGAATACCCAACACTTCCCCCCTCCTTATGCCAACTTGACCTAGAGTAATCAAACATCTATCCCTAACCTCAACATCCATCATGTCCCTCTCCTCAGTGAATACCGACGCAAAGTACTCATTAAGAATCTCACTCATTTTCTCTGACATCTCGCATAACTTGCCTCCTTTGTCCTTGAGTGGGCCAACACTTTCTCTAGTTACCCTCTTGCTCCTTATGTATGAATAAAAGGCTTTGAGATTTTCCTTAACCCTGTTTGCTAAAGATATTTCATGACCCCTTTTAGCCCTCTTAATTCCTTGTTTCAGATTGGTCCTACTTTCCCGATATTCTTCCAAAGCTTCGTCTGTTTTCAGTCGCCTAGACCTTATGTATGCTTCCTTTTTCCTCTTTGCTAGTCTCACAATTTCATCTGTCATCCATGCTTCCCTAATTTTGCCCTTTCTATCCTCATTTTCACAGGGACATGTCTGTCCTGCACTCTAATCAACTTCTCTTTAAAAGCCTCCCACATATCAAATGTGGATTTACCCTCAAACAGCTGCTCCCAATCCACATTCCCCAGCTCCTGCCGAATTTTGCTATAGTTGGCCTTCCCCCAATTTAGCACTCTTCCTTTAGGACTACTCTCGTCTTTGTCCATCAGTATTCTAAAACTTACGGAATTGTGATCACTATTCCCAAAGTAATCCCCTACTGAAACTTCAACCACCTGGCTGGCCTCAATTGAGGTTGAAAATAGTACCACTAAGATCAAACCTGTGTTACATGCTAACTGGCACCACCAATTCTGCATACTTTTAGTGCATGTTCCCAGTGCCCATGATGACAACCTATCTGAATTGACATCCAGGTCTGCTCATACAAGGGGGATGTGCATGTGGTGCAGAGGTCACTTTGGAACTGAAACAACATTCAGAAATACAGGCACTGCACAATCAAATATTGCAGCCAGAATATATCAATAACATGGTGCCTTTACCAGTTGATCAGATAACCCCTCCAACTGACTTCGGTCTGATGCCAATCTGACACTTACAGTGTCATAGAGTCCCACAGCATGGAAACAAATCCTTCGGTCCAACTCATCCATGACGACCAGACATCCCAACGTAACCTAGTCCCATTTTCCAGCATTTGGCCCATATCCCTGCAAACCCTTCCTATTCATTGACCCATCAAGATGCCTTTTAAATGTCAGTGCATCTGCATCCACCAGCTCATTCCATTAACGCACCACCCTGTGTGAAAAAGTAACCCCTCAGGTCCTTTTTAAATCTTTCCCCTCTCACCTAAAACCCTCAAGGTTTGGACTCTCCTACTCTAGGAGAAAGACTTTGGATAGTCACCCTATCCATGCCCCTCACAATTTTATAAATTTCTATAAGGTCACCCCTTAGTCTTCAATGCTGCAGGGAAAAAAGCCCCAGTTTATTCAGTCTCTCCCTTTTACTCAAATCCTCCAGTCCTGGCAACATCGCTGTAAGTCTTTTGTGAGTCCTTTCAACATCCTTTCTATTGAAGGGCATCCAGAGTTGAACACAGTATTCTAAAAGTGGCCTCACCAATGTCTCTTACATTCAATTTCTGACCGATGAAGGCAAGTGTGCCAAATGCCTTCTTCACCACCCTGTCTACCTGTGACTCTACTTTCAATGAATTGTGCATCTGCAACTCCTAGGTCTCTTTGTTTGGCAACACTCCCCATGAGCCTACCATTAACTATATAAATCCTGCCTTGGTTTGCCTGACTGAAATTATTCTCTCCTCTCCTCTTATGGTGGTAATTATTTACCCTGGTATGGTGATCCACTGTGTGCCCTACAACTATATACCTGTCTTAACATTAAACATAAAAGTCAAGAGGATTGGTCTGATCTATTCAATTCCAGGTTACAGTGCCTTTTGGTTTGCTATCATTCATTTGCACAATGCCATTCCATGACACTGCTATATTCCCTGCTTGCTTCATCTTTGCCAATGACTCCTTGGATCAGAAGAGGATTTTATGTGTATATTTTCAAAATTTGTAACTTACGAGTTATTGTTGCTGTTTCAGCAAATGGAAGCCTGACACATTGTAAAATATCTCTGTTTATTGGAGTCTTTAACCTATTTAAAACAGATGGGTTTGTGTCCATGTTAAAAAAGCAAAGGAACACTACGCAAGTGTCAAGCCACCAGTAATGGCATTAGCTATTTCTTCGTGTTGCTGAAATGTAGTGACATCGTTACCTTATCTTTTTGTTTTCCTATGATTTATTCACACCTCTTGCCAGGATTTAATTGATAATGTGTGTGACATGTCGACACACTTTCACCTCTGTGATATTTAGGGTCCACTCCATCCCAGAGCAAAATAAAACACTGCACCTCTGTTTTACATAACAAACAGAAATATAGGTTGAGAAAACAGATGAAAACATTACAATCCACTTCACAGATGTCTGGACTTTTATAATCATTAGGTGGCTTGCTAATTCAAAAACTGATTCATACTCCCCCTACCTATTTTTGTCAAGCGCTCATACATACCAGGAGAGACACTTTTAATTATTCCCCACCAAATGAAATATATTGTCAAGTTCTGAATTGCCAATAAACGCACCAGAATCTGGAATACTTATTTATTTTTCAATGATTGTTTTGGTTTCCAGCTGAGAAGTCACAGAGAATGGCTGCCATATCTATTGTTTAGTTCACTGCAGAGTGATTTCTGTTTTACTGCAGAGGACTGGCAAATGCATGCGGTACCAGCAGATTACATAAGAACATTAGAAATAGGAGTAGAGTAGGCCAACTGACCCGTCGAACCTAACTCTGCCATTCAATATGATCATGGCTGACCTTTTCGTGGACTCAGCCCCATATACCACCTGCTCACTATAATCCCTAATGCCTTTACTGTTCAAAACTCTACCTACCTTTGCCTTAAAAACATTAAACGAGGTAGCCCCAACTGCTTCACTGGGCAGGGAATTCTACAGATTCACAACGCTTTGGGTGGAGAAGTTCCTCCTCAAATCAGTCCTAAATCTGCTTCCCCTTATTTTGAGACTATGCCCCCAGTTCTAGTTTGAACCATCACTCCATGTGAAGGCTGTAGTAAATGTATCTCCTGTCTGAATTGCTGCCCAGATCCTCATGAATCCAGATTCCTACAAAAAAAAAGCCATAAAATTATGCTTTTGCTTTGTACAGAAGTGGAAATCTCAAGCAATGTATTACTCTGATAAGACTCTCCTATCAATCACGATGATTTAGCATTGTGTGAGATTTTATAATTAATATTAATGTGACTTTTATTGCAAATGGTGATATCCCTATTCACCAGTTTACCATGATACACTAATAGGGAGCTTTTTTCTAGCTGGAGAGAGTCACTCAGCATGGAAGCTCTTGTATACTCTAAAATGGTGTAAAACACTATCATGGACATGTAGAAAATGGCCATCAAATGGTGAAAGAAAGGAAAATAACAGCTTGTACTTCAATAACTCCTTTCATGTCCTTAGGTTGTTCTAAATATAGTACAGCCAATTAAGTATGATAAAAACATTATAACTATGGTAATGTAAGAAATCCGGCTGCCAATTTCACCCAGCCAGATCCCACAAATTGCATTAAGGTATGATCTAATTTAAATCTACAATTTAAATAAAACAAAAGGAACATAGGAACAAGAGTAGGCCATTCAGCCCATAAAACCTATTTCATTTTTCAATTAGATTACAGCTGCTCATCTACATTAATGCCACTTTCCCATGTTATCCCCATAAACCTTGACGTCACTTGTAGCCAGAAAGCTATGGATTTCCGACTTGAACAGTCATCTGGGAGAGAGAATTCTAAAGTTTCACCACCTTCTGTGTGAAAACGATTGTCCTCGTCTCAATCTTAAATGGCCAGTCTATTATTCTAGCTTTTAACGATTCATGAACTAAGTCACCTAGGTCCCTTTGGACATCAATACCTCTCAACCCCTCACCATTCATGAAATACTCTGTCATTCTGTTTTCTTCATATTATAATCTATCTGCTAAGTTCTTGCTTGTCCAGGCCCCCTTGAAGCCTCCTTGTATCGTCTTACATCGAGTTTTGTGTCATCAACAAATTTAGAAATATTACATTTTATAGATTTTGAACATCTGAGGCCCCAGCACTGATTCTTGTGCTATCTCACTTGTAACAACCTGCCATTCCCTGTGAATGAACCATTTATTCCTCTGCGTTCTGTCTGTTAAGCAATTCTCAATCCACAGTAGTATCTATTCCTAATTCATGTGCTCTAACTTTATTTACAAACTTCCTGTGTAGGACCTTATCAAAAGCCTTCTGAAAATCCAAATACGCCACATCCGCTGGTTCTCCTTCATCTATGCTACAAGTAAAATCCTCAAAAAATCTCCAACAGGATTGTCAAACATGATTTCCATTTCATACACCTACGTACTCTATCCAATCATACCAGCATTCGCTAAGTGTCTAGTTATTGTATCCTATATGATAGATTTGAATGTTTACCCTAATGAGGGCTGTCATGAGGTGTATGAGGTGTATGAAATGGAAATCATGTTTGACAAACCTGTTGGAGATTTTTTGAGGATTTTACTTGTAGCATAGATGAAGGAGAACCAGCGGATGTGGCGTATTTGGATTTTCAGAAGGCTTTTGATAAGGTCCTACACAGGAAGTTTGTAAATAAAGTTAGAGCACATGAATTAGGAGTAGATACTACTGTGGATTGAGACTTGCTTAACAGACAGAACGCAGAGGAATAAAAAGATGGCGCTGACAGTAGGAGAGTCCAAAACTAGAGGGCATAGGTTTAAGGTGAGAGGGAAAAGATTTAAAAGGGGCCTAAGGGACAACGTTTTCATGCAGAGATTGGTGTGTTATGGAACGAGCTGCCAGAGAAAGTGGTGGCGGCGGGCAAAATTACAACATTTAAAAGGCATCTGGATGGGTTTAGAGGGAAATGGGCCAAATTAATTTAGTATATCTGGTCAGCATGGACGAGTTGGACCAAAGGATCTGTTTCCGTGCGGTATAGCTCTATGAATCTATGACTCTATTATGTGTGGAAAAATGTAGAGATAGAAAACATATTCTGTAGAACAAAGATCCCGATCACAAGGATGGAAATGAGATGTTTCTCACAGTTCCTTTGATGTTTCTTAATAATGGTGACAAGACGTGGTCTGCAGTGTTAAAATTGATCTTTGGTTCAATAGCTGATCATGGCTTCAATCTTTCTTTGCAATAGAATTATTTATTTAGAGTCTCTGGATCTGTTTTGACTTTTCATTCACAGAAATGGAAAGATGCCTCTTGTTTGCAGGTTTCTGGGTGTCTCAAAAGGGCACTGCACACCAAAACTGCACCTAGACTAATCCAACGACTGTCATCAGACAGTTTCTCTTTAATTCAAAAACTCCCAGTGCCTCTCTGTCTCATATAATACCCACCTCACTCTCTAAAAAGTAACATAGTCTTGTGTCGCTTAAATGTACACCACATAATCCATTAAAAACTCTCCTGGTACTTTCTTGTTTAGCTATAAAGCATTGCCCAACTTCCAATTTCCAGTTTATGGTCCAAAAGGAAACAAATATAATATGGTCCCTTACAGTATGCACAGTTTGCATTTTAACTGTCTTTCATTAATTAAGTTCAGAGTTGCTTCAAATGCTAAGAGTGCAGTTCTTTCTGCTTACATCAAAAATGGCACAGATCAAACAAAGGAGGGAATTGGAATATATCTCAATGTAATATTTATCTTTCTGTAGCACACTCTCTATTTGCTGTCAATCTGGCGAATTCTAATGCAGCATAGACTGGGTACCATGCGCAGATGCATTGCACCACATAAATATTGCTTAAACATATTTGGGAAGGAGCTATACAAGCAAAATAAAACTGTATGCAGTGCAGTTAATAAACTTTTTGATTTTTTTGCCCATGAAAATCAAGAATTAATTTTGGCATGCTGAAAAACACAGATAAAATGGACTTTAATGGTCATTCCACCTATGAACAGTCATTAAATCACTCCCAACTGTAGGAGGACCGATCTTTCTAAATTACATAATGGACATATTTTAAACAAAGCCTTAATGCTTTAATTCTGCATTGCTAAAAGCAAAATACAGATCAAGCCGCACTTATTCCTTTAGTACAAAAAGTTGGGAGGAACCATGCACATGTGACTGAGTTGAGGGTGCTTATGCAACTTGATAGATTAGTGTCAGGAGTAACAGTTTTTATATTACCACCTGAGAGTCAACTTCAGGAGATAAAGGGAGGCAGGAGTGGTAGAAGCAATGTGGAAATGCCCTTCCAGCACTTCTTGCGGGCCAAGAGGAGGTGGTGTGTTTCCCCCATGCCTGCAAGCAAATCAATTCCCCACTTTTTACATTTTCCCATGATCAAAGCCATACAATCAATTCATGACCTTCCCTGTCCAATGATGTCTCGCAGCCTGCCCCAAAACCATTAACCAATAAGACCACAGGTCAATGTATTCTCAACAACTGCAACCACACCAACACCCACCCACCCCCCACCCCCACCAACCCTGATCAATCTGTTTCATGATCTATCCAGGGCCCCCCCTTGATGACCTTTGCTGATTGTGGATCTCTCTTTTCCTCTTCTCAGCTCCTTGAGTGTAGCGTGCTTTACATAGGCTTTATACCATCCTCCCACTCTAGCTGTTCACCAGGAAATACAGTCAAACATTTTAAGCTAGGTCCTGCCTGTAAATTCAGCAGGACAAGCTGGTAACCCACACATTGGATTATCCCACCTATACACCTCCCAGTTTCATTCATTCCCTAACCATCTCCCTGCAAATGTTAGGCCCCATTAGCTGTACCCAGGAGTGTGAACAACTTACAATTAGGATTTCCAATCAAAAACTGAAATAGATTTGGTAAAACAGCCTGCAGAGAGTGATATATATCACTGAAACCAGAAATGAGAAAAATATTGTAAAAATATTATGTGCATTTTAAAATCAATAACAAATTACCTGATATCAATATAATTCTGCCTACCAATGCAAAGCAAAAAGGCAGCAGATGGATTACAACTGACTCCTGCAAATTCCCCTCTAATGCTCTCACTATCTTGACTTGAAACTATATTGTCATTAGGTCAAATCCTGGAACTCCTTCCTGAGCAGCATTATGTGTGTGCTGACCCAATATTGAATGCAGTGGTTCAAAAAGCTCACAAAATAGCTCACAATCATCTTCTCAAGGACATTGAGGATGGCAGCAGCCAGCTACACCCACATTCAGTGAGTTTTTTTTTAAAATGGAGTATATAGAGAAAGTGAAAATTAACCCACTTTCAGTGCAATGTCTGTCCCATTATGACTGGATATATAAGCCTGGATTTTCATCCTCAAGGCAGGTAGCGGGAATTTGGAAATGAGACTCGGGTAAGAGCCCAAGAATCCATTCGCCTGTTCAAACACCTGAGCCGCTGTGTGTCAACAACTCTGGCTGTCTGAGTTTTGCTGTCTATTTCATAACGTTAATTTACACAATGTTAAGGGGTTTCAGGTGCATGCAGTTTCAACTACTGGTATTTTAAAAGGTCTGGAGGATTGATATTTTTATTGTCCTTCATGAAAAGAAGTTGTTAGTCTTGTTAAGAAAGTGGAAAGTTATAACTGAATGACTTGTGTACACGCATACTGCTCTCAAAGCATCATTGCTTTTGTATGGTGTATACTGCATGAATGGGCATGGAAGTTCCATATTTTGGCATAAGGAATCTGGGAAGCATTCCTTGGAATGGGGCGGTTGCATGATGAGGACTTTAGTTTTCAAAAGGTTCCTTCATGCATATACTAGGTCATGTTGCTTCTGTGTTGCCATGAACCACTGCTATTTAAAAACCTGGCCTGACTCCATGAACATTGCAGAGCCGTAGGACACGCCTATCTCAATGGAGCTGACCAGGTCGAGAATGCTGGATGTGGAATTGCAATCCTTGTCCTGAAACCTGAAACCCTGGGAACAGGATGAAGAATGCGGGAATCAAGGACCCTTCTGCCTTTTAAAAAGGGCTCCCGGATCATGCCAAAAATCCAGTCAATAGTCATATGGCAATAGAAGTGATTAAAAAGCAAAAATGTTATTGGAATAATGTGTGCTATTGTGCGGCAAACTGTGGTCTACTCGCAGCTTAAAAATGTTCTGGGTGTCTGGATTAGCCACTCAGAATCATAGAATCCCTACATTGTGAAAGCAGGCCATTTGGCCCATTGAGTCCACACTGATCCTCTGAAGAGCATCCCACCCAGACACCCCATCCTTGCACATGCCATAGCTAATACACCTAACCTGCACATCACGAACACTATTGGCAATTTAGCACGGCCAATCCACCTAACCTGCACATCTCTGGACTGTAGGAGGAAACTGGAGCATCCAGAGGCAACCCATACCGATGTAGAGAGAATGTGCAAATTCCACACAGATAGTCACCCGAGGCTGGAATCAAACCTTGGTCCCTGGTGCTGTGAGACAGCAGTGCTAACCACTGAGCCACCGTGCAGTCCCCTCATTGAGGGGTCCTACACTTACACAACAAATGGATAGCCAGTTCAACATAGAGAGCATCATGGAGGAGGCCGACCAGTTTTCCACCAGTATGGCAAGAAGTTTAACTCAAAAAAGAACTTATTCCCTTCAATTGCATCCAATCCTTTGCTCCTTTTTCAGCTATCCCTATATCACGGGGAGCTAGCACAATCTGAACACCTTTGTATCATCCAACTCCTATTGCTTTGGATTTGGAGGATGATTTTACAGGTCTAGAGTGGGACTTGAACCCACCAAACCTGATTTCTTTTGGCATTGAGACAAGTAAGCTAGCCACAGGGAAACTACAGCTCCCTTCCATAGTTCCTATCCCAAATGATATCATGTTGTTCAAGGTGATCATGTCAGAAGGTTAGCCATTGAGGCCATAATCTGGGTGATGCCTGTTATTATATTGGTATCACAATAAAGAGATTGGCAAATATTCTCTTAGAACAGCAACTGAAATGTTGCTGGGGAGTCAGAGAACCCACACTCGCTTTCGACCTGAAAACAATAGCTTCAGGAAGTGCTGTAGAAGATCCAGTGATGAACAAATAGTCTCACTGCTTTTTTTGCAACTTGGCATCCTTCTGGCAATATTTCCTGAGAGATAGTCTGATCACTTCTTGTACCTTACCATTGTCTAACAGGATGTTAATAGCCTCAGAGTTGAGGTCAACTCTGCATGTTAAGAAAATATTGAGGATAATTCTCCACCAATTCTATTTGACTACAAGTGCACTACAGTGATCACTGTGCATTGCTGAAATTCATTCACTGGGCCAGCTTTTATTACCCATCGGTAGTTGTCCTGGAGAAGGTGAGTGGCTTTCTTGAACCGTTGCAGGTCTCTTGCCGCTAGACCCACAATGCTGGTCTAGATGGAGTTCCAGGGTTTTGAACAAGCAACAGTGATGGAACAGTGGTATATTTCCAAGTCAGGATGGTGAGTGGTTTGGAGGGAATGTGACAATGCTGTGGCTTCAAGAGGTGTATTTTGTACTAGTTTCTTTTCAAGAGAGATTGGCAGGACAGGCACCAAGTGGTCTATGAAAAGCTAAACAACTTTTCTGAATTTGCCTTTATGCCATTGGTTTATTTAAGGGGTGTTACAATATTGGAACAGATAATGTTTAGAAGTGAAATAACCTATAATTCTGTTAAGCTTTATAAGAGTTAAGTTATTCCAAGTTCCTCTTTCTTTTGTAACTATATTTTAACTATAGTGTTTGAATAAATTGTGTTTTGCTTAACATAAAGTAGTTTGACCAATCGAATTGCATCTGGAATACAGCTCCTTGCATTTACCTTTGAAATAAGAAAAAGTTAGGGCTTAGGCTACCTTCTTATTATATTTTGAGGGGGACTGGTCTGGTCTATAACAGGGAACTTACAGGACGTAAAGATCCCATGAATCTGCTTCCCTTATCCTTCAAGATGATCATTGCCTTGGGTTTGGATTTGTTGGAGGTACTTTGGTGAATTTCTGCAGCACATCTTGTAGACTGTACACCCTGCTGCGACTGAGCATTGGTAGTGGAGGGAGTGAATGTTTGTGGATGTGGTGCTATTCAAGCAGGCAGCTTTGTCCTGGATGGAGTCAGAAAAACAGAGAGTAACTTGCGTAGCTTTAGGAATACAGCACAAAACTTTAAAATAAAAGTTCTTCCTGTCTTTACAAATCAATTAGCAAGAATAGGATCAGTTAGCTCAGTTGATTAGATGTCTAGTATGTGATTCCGAATATCACAGGTCTCTATTCCAATTCTTGCAGTTTTAGTCTTAAGAACAATCTCCTCACCCTGCTCCTGTGAGAGGAAGACAGTAGCAAAGTGTCACTAACAAAAACTGTCCAGGAAACAGTTCAGAGTGAGCCCTAGACTTGCATTTGGACACAGCACGCATGAAGAAATGAACTAACAAGCAAATGAGAAAAGCAAGTATGGATATTATGGTCGATGGTTGAAAGACACAATTACCTTTGAGGGTGAGGTGCTTCATGTTGAAGTCTGAAGCACAAAGAAAATGCTGCAGATGCTGGAAAGCTGGAATAAAAACAGAAAATACAAGAAACAGAATTTATGTTTCAGACCAATTCTATTGCATTTTGCTTCTTCTTTCATGGTTTTGATTTTACTCACTTTGTTCTTTTTTCCCATTTTTGCTTTTAGACTCCAACAGTTTCTCAATTACCATTCACACCTCCTCTAGGCATATCTTCTGTGTCCCCTTCTGTCCCATTGTGACTCTCTTTCACTCTTTCCCAGCAATCTTTTTGTCATTTAATCTCTTCTCACCCACCCTACCACAGACCCTATCACTCCCTCACTCTTTCATCTATTCAAAACCTATTACATTTCAACTGTTTCCCAGTTTCGATGAAAGGTAACTCTGTTTCTCTCTCCACAGATGCTGCCTGACCTGCACAGTACTTCCAACATTTTCTTGCTTTGTTTGCTATTTTTTGCTATATTTATAAGATCAAGCCAAGTAACATTAATTTGATACTTTGCACTCTCTTTATATTTGGTGTGGAACTAAGAGTTATTGTAATGTTTAAATCACTGCTATTTTGGCATTAAGCCTGGAATTGTTACAGAAACGTAGAGAGTGTGTTGCTTTAACAAGGTAAATTCAATATTTCCTTCAGGGAGCCATGCTGAAAGGAACAGTAGCATTGAAGGATTGTTGCTGCAATTATATTGTCCTATCTGTAAAGCATACTCTCAGAGTTCCAGTCTCTTTGAGAGCTCAATCGTGCTATATTCACCTATGGCTAGGATCATGGCACAAACCTTTTTCACCTTCTTTTGCTCAAGAAGAGAGATTTAGTTCTGTTTCCGTGTGTGAAGTTTTGTTTGCGTAAGATAAACAACTGTACTTCTGGGGAATAAAAAACGTGGTCAGGCTGTTTAGTGAGTTTTCCAATTCCCACCCTCATCTATAACTGGCTCTCAGCAGCAGATTTGTTAGTTTAGGTTAAGTACAATTTTTGATGTTTTGGGCAGAAAATCTTAATCATTTCAACTAATGTTCAATTGTTGGTAAGTGCTGTAGCAGGATCTGTAGCCTCCCCAGCTGAGTAGTGAATATGTAGTTGAAAAAGTAATCTCTGATGACAAGCTCTTTAAAAATCAATTGCTCCTGAAATTTATTTATTTTTAGGGGCTTTTCCTCTGGTTGACCGTGTTGTGTTGTATTTCAGAAACAGTAACCAATCAAGAGAAACAAGTCAAAAGCAGCTACTGATTTCTTTCTTTTTACCCAGCGCATCACGTTTGCATGCAGTTGCAGAGGATTCCATTACTTGCCAGAAACAGGAACATCCTAAAAGGCTGAAAGACTGATAATTGGAACTACTAAGCTTAAGGTATGGCAGGGCAGCTCAGCCATGTGGAATGCCTATCCTATGGCATGTGAGGTTTTTGTGAGACCTAGATGAGCATATATGCAGGAAGCACTGCAGGTACTTGAGATCCAAACTCAAGTGGGGTCTGTAGTCACTGTGCTACATCTGCAAAGCTGAGGACTATGTGAATTGCATGTTTAAGGTGGCAATCACAAGACATGATAGCAGCATGTAGACAGAAGGGGAAAGGGTGACCAGCAGGCAGGTGAAGGGAACCAGGCAGGTAATGCAGGAGACCCTGGAGATGATTTTTTTAGTAATTACTTTCCTGCTCTGGAAACTGGTGAGGGCAATGGTTCTTCAGAGGATTGCGATAAGAATCATCACAGGTAGTTCAAAAGCTGAGGAGTAAAAGATGAAGAATGGAAAAGCTGTGGTCATTGCTGTGGGATTTATTCCCTAGGGGAACAGACAGGATGACTATGGGATGGTGTTGCCTCTCTCAAAGATGCACAACAGAGTAGCCATAGGATATTCTTCTGGGGGAGGATGCTTAGCCAGAAGCTGTGGCATATATTGAAGCGAATGACATAGGTGGGGAAGGGGGGCTGTGTTCCTGCAGTCAGAATTTAGGGAGCTAGTTTGAAAATTGGCAATCAGGGCCTCAAAAGCCTAGATTACTCCCGATTCCTGAGGCAAGTGAGAACAGCAACAGGATGATAAGATAGATGAACATGTGGCTAGAAAGACAGGTTAAGATTCTTAGGACTCCTGCTTCCACTACTGGAGTCCTGAGGAAGAGCCACTCTGTCAAATCAGACATTAAATCTAGTCTCTTTCTGCTCTGTTAATTGAATCCAAAATATCCCATGATAATATTCAACCAAGATCTGGAGAGACGCACCACTGCTAACCCCTCTATATCGACTAACATCTAAAAACATATCAGCTGGATATTTTCCCCCCGACTTTGCTGTGTGCATATTGACTGCTCAGTTTCCTGCATTTAAATCAATGAGATCTACAGGGACCAAAAAAATTTGCGTTTTTAATTTTTTCTTTTCCTGTTAACTAATGAGGAGGTACCACATTAAGTCTTTGCCTTTAGCACTTTGTCGCATAAACTGTCACGTGGCCCAACTCCAGTCTGGAGAATGATAATCTGGGTCCACTGCTGTGCCTAGTTGTCACGTGAAACAACATTGCACACTGGAGCCCTGGCACTGCTACACTTATTGTGAAACCTAACCATCACACAAAAAAAAGGCAGGCTTTTCTGACTGTTCCTTGGCAAATGTTAACCAATCAAAATACTCTGCCAATATTCTTTTCAAACCTAGTGATCCTGGAACACCTCTCACTGATTCAGACAATTATCTCCAACTGCGAACTATGTCTGGGGAGCTGCTCCAGTAATTATAGTTGTTAGGCATGTCTTCTAATGAACATGTAGTCGTTTGGATATATCACCTCTATAATTCATTTTATTTTTAAATTTCTACATACTTACGCACCAGGATGATTCACTATTCACTAGACTTGTCAGCAGAGATCAGGCTGGGATGGCTGAGGTTTGGAGGAGCTTTGGGGAGGCAGTGGTACAGTGGTAATGTCACTGGACTGGTAATCTAGAAACCTGAGTTAATGTTCTGCAGACATCAGCTCGAGTCCTACCGCTTCAGAGGGTGAAATTTGAATTCAATAAAAATCTAGCCGACTGTCATGTGGCATTACTAATGCCCTTCAGGGAAGGAAATCTGCTGTCCTTAATTGGTCGGTCTACATGTGACTCCAGACCCACAGCAATGTGGTTGACTCTTAACTGCCCTTTGAAATAACTCAGAGAGCCATTCAATTCAAGGGTAATTGGGGACAGGCGACAAATGCTGGCCTTGTCAGTGACGCCAACATCCTCTGCAAGAATAAAGAGGAAGATAACAACAAGAGACCCTCAGTGGAATATAAGGGCACTTGGGTGTATCTAACTATCATGTGTATTTGTAATCAATCCATCCAGGCATGTTATAACACATTTCTGGAGAAGGTGGGATTTGAACCGGGACCAACTAGCTCAGAGATAGGGACTCTACTAATGTACCTCAAAAGCCCATACCCAGGTCAACATATCCCCCACTACGTGACCAATTCCAGTCAAATTCTTACACTTAAATTGCTGTATTCTCTGATGATGGGATATTTGGTTAAACATAAGTGCAATCAGTGAATCTCTATAGTTAGGTAATGAGTTGGATTGTAGGCAAGCACCACCCTCATGGGATTTACATGCAGCTTTTTCTATTTCTCTACTCAATCAACTCCAATCATTCACTTTGTGCAAAATGAATCCCTTCCCTTGTTCATCACTGATTACACTTACAGAAGCTGAAAGCTATTTGGTTTTATCCTTCAATACCAAGAGCTCAGTAATTGGCTCATCCTCAATCTCCCCACTTTAATGCAACACGGCCGACAGCTCATTTGTTGTGAAGAGCTGTGCAGCCTTTCACTGACTATGTTCCTTCTACTGGTCACTGAAAGCTTAAGATAATTACAAACTTGAAGAAGACCTTCCTGAAGGCTATTAATTCAACAATCGTCCAGCTTAATCTCCAAGGGTTTTACTTGTTTGCCATCCACAGCAGCTGACCCGAACAGTCACCTGGCTATTAAAGGCACTACTTTCTGCTTGGGTTAAGAAGGCAGTGCTCTGAGACCAGACAACTCCTCTTATTAGGTGTCCCAGATCATTTAGACAGCAAGCCCTCATCATGTACAAGGAAGGTGGTTAAGAACAAATACTTGCCTTTATTGGTCTTGGGATTGAATACAAGAGCAACAAGGTTATTATGGAGCTATATATAATGTTAGCTAGACCACAGCTGGAGTACTGTATGCAGTTCTGGTCACTACAATAGAGGAAGGATATGACTGCACTGGAGTGGGTGCAGAGGAGATTTACCAGGATGTTCCTTGGGCTGGAGTTATTCAGCTATGAAAAGACGCTAGATAGACTGGGATTGTTTTCCTTAGAACAGAGAAGACTGACAGAGGTTCTGATTGAGGTGTATAAGTTCCTGAGGGGCATAGACAAGGTACATATGGAGAAATGTTTCTGTTTAGTAGAGAGGTCAATAAACAGTAAGTGTGAAACAGATTTAATGACAGGCTCCAGACCAGGTGAAAAAGCAAGAAAGCAGGTTGGACTCAGATTTTCTTCAGGCATTCTTCTGCTCTGCTGCCATTCATTGAAAGTTTGGTAGAAATCACCTTTAGATGCCGAAATGATGCTTTTTACCAAACTCTTGCCTTAGTTAACAACTGCACACTGGGATAGGCCTTGAAAATGTTCCTAACCCTAGCTGCAGATGTAACCAGCATTCTTCGGTTTATTAAAAAGAAGCAAGGACTTGCATTAATAATGCATCTTTCACAAGCTGAGAGCATTCCAGAACATTTGACAGTAATTAATTAATTAATTTTGACATGTGGTCACTGTTATGATCTCCTGGGGGAATCAGAAACAAACATAATTACATTTATCAAATGACCCTAAATGAAGAAATTCTCAACAGTATTCCACATTTTGCAGCTTTTACTTTGATACAAATCAGAACCAATGTAAATTAAACATGAATTAAAAAGCAAATGATAGACCAGACAAGAGAAAACTCACTTTAAATAATCAATACAATAAATAGTTGTTTTTACACAACCACAAACATTTTCATCTGTCCTTGCAACTATGTGACATGAATTAGCTACGCATCTCAACAAAATGCTGTTCCATAGCCACACAAGGTAGGTCAAGAGCCCTAAGCAATATTAGCTTTTGCCCCCAGTTTTTATGGGGATGATTATTGGTAACACACACTTCTACAAATTCTATCCTCCCTCAGGTTATGGCAGTCTGTTTGGTGTAACTTGTCAGAATTCCTTTTCAACCAACCAGCTAACATTATCCTCATTCGTGTTTTGACCGTGTTTGCAAATGACTACATGGTCTTCAATTCCATATACAGTTCCTCACATACTGAAGCAGTCCATTTCCATTTGTAGCAAGGCCTGAACACAATCAAGTTGCAGGTTAATTTAGTGGCAAGTAACATTCATGCTCCACAACTGCCAGGTAATAACCATCTCCAACAAGAGACAATCTAGCCATTGCCCCTTGTTATGCCATGCCATTATCCCACTGTCAACAGCTCACATTAACCAGAAATATGAGTGGACCAGCCACATAAATATTGTTGCTACAACAGCAGGTGAGAGGCTGAAAGTTCTGTGGAGAGTAATTCACCTCCTGACTCCCCAAAGCCTGTCCATTATCTCCAAGGTACAAGTCAGGAGAATGATGTAATATTATCGACTTGCTTGGATGAGTGTAGCTCCAGCAACACTCGTGAATCTTGATACTATCCAGGACAAGGCACCCACTTGATCAAGACCTTAGCCACCACTTCTAACATTCACTCCCTCTCTTACAGATGCTTAGTAGCAGCCAGTACGTAACATCTACATGATGCACTGCAAAAATTCCCCATGGCAGGATTGTAATTCTGGAACTTCCTTCCTAACTGTGGGTTTTCTTAAGTCCGAAGGATTGTAGTGATTCAAGAAGGCAGCTCACAGCTACCATTTCCAGGGAAATTAGTTACGGGTAATAAGTGCTGACACAGCCTGAATGGGATGGAACAAGTCGGGAAACAAAAGTGTTCCATTGCCCAGCACTGACTCCTGAATCACAATCTTCCAGTGACTGTCCTTGAGGAAAAGAAGCATTTGGCCACCCAATGGATCCTGAGGGAGGCTCACCCTTACTTTGGCACCCACCCTAATTACCATTTTGATATAACCCACCAACCAGAATTGGCATTAATACCTAGTGACCACAGGTTGCCATGGATCCAGAATCACACATAGACCAGACCAGGTAAGGCCAGTAGATTTCCTTCCCTAAAGGACATCAGTGAACCAAATGGGTTTTTGCGAGAATCAACAGTCACTATTGGGGCAGCTTTTAATTGAATTAAAATTTCACTATCTGCCATGGTTGGATTCGAACACATGCCCACAGAACATTCATCTAGAATATTACACCATCACTATGTGAAGGGGTGTGGCAGAGGATAGTTCCCATTGGATGGCTGGAACAGCTCACACATTGGGAAGGGTTAGCTTTAAATACTCCCATGACAAAAAAGCATCCTAAATGTTACAACTCTGAATTTGAGCACTCTTCAACAGCCACTGTGTTGAACACTGGATTGGCTGTTTAGAATAAAGAAGTAATAGGTGAGACAGTGGGTCAGTGCTTGCGTTCTATTCGAGACAACAAGGTGCAGGGCTGGATGAACACAGCAGGCCAAGCAGCATCACAGGAGCAGAGAGGCTGACGTTTCGGGCCTAGACCCTTCATCAGAAAAGGGGGAGGGGAAGGGGGTTTTGAAATAAATAGGGAGAGAGTGGGAGGCGGATAGAAGAGGGATAGAGGAGAGGATAGGTGGAGAGGAAACAAACAGGTCGAAGAGGCGGGGATGGGGCCAGGAAAGGTGAGTGTAGGTAGGGAGTTAGGAAGGGGATAGGTCAGTCCAGGGAGGACGGACAGGTCAAGGGGGCGGGATGAGGTTGGTCGGTAGGAGATGGAGGTGCGGCTTGAGGTGGGAGGAGGGGATAGGTGGGAGGAAGAACAGGTTAGGGAGGCAGGGACGAGCTGGACTGGTTTTGGGATGCGGTGGGGGGAGGGGAGATTTTGAAACTTGTGAAATCCACATTGATACCATTGGGCTGCAGGGTTCCCAAGCGGAATATGAGTTGCTGTTCCTGCAACCTTCGGGTGGCATCGTTGTGGCACTGCAGGAGGCCCAGGATGGACATGTCGTCTGAGGAATGGGAGGGGGAGTTGAAATGGTTCGCGACTGGGAGGTGCAGTTGTTTGTTGCGAACCGAGCGTAAGTGTTCTGCAAAGCGGTCCCCGAGTCTCCGCTTGGTTTCCCCGATGTAGAGGAAGCCACACCGGGTACAGCGGATGCAGTATACCACATTGGCAGATGTGCAGGTGAACATCTGCTTGATGTGGAAAGTCTTCTTGGGGCCTGGGATGGGGGTGAGGGAGGAGGTATGGGGGCAGGTGTAGCACTTCCTGCGGTTGCAGGGAAAAGTGCCGGGTGTGGTGGAGCTGGAGGGGAGTGTGGAGCGGACAAGGGAGTCACGGAGAGAGTTGTCCCTCCGGAAAGCAGATAAAGGTGGGGAGGGAAAGATGTCTTTGGTGGTGGGGTCGGATTGCAGATGGCGGAAGTGTCGGAGGATGATGCGTTGGATCCGGAGGTTGGTGGGGTGGTACGTGAGGACGAGGGGGATTCTTTTTTGGTTCTTATTGCGTGGACGGGGTGTGAGGGATGAGGTGCGGGAGATGTGGGAGACACGGTTGAGGGCGTTCTCGACCACCGAGGAGGGGAAGTTACGGTCCTTGAAAAACGAGGACAACTGAGATGTACGGGAGTGGAATGCCTCATCCTGGGAGCAGATGCGGCGGAGGCGAAGGAATTGGGAATAGGGGATAGCATTTTTGCAGGAAGGTGGGTGGGAGGAGGAGTATTCTAGGTAGCTGTGGGAGTCGGTGGGCTTGAAATGAATATCGGTTTC
Source organism: Rhincodon typus (assembly GCF_021869965.1). NCBI lineage: Eukaryota > Metazoa > Chordata > Chondrichthyes > Orectolobiformes > Rhincodontidae > Rhincodon > Rhincodon typus. The sequence continues at coordinate 69,336,010 of NC_063342.1, forward strand.
TAGGTGGTTGCCCGATATGGAGACAGAGAGGTCCAGGAAGGGGAGAGAGGTGTTAGAGATGGTCCAGGTAAATTTAAGGTTGGGGTGGAAGGTGTTAGTGAAGTGTATGAACTGTTCGAGCTCCTCGTGGGAGCACGAGGCGGCACCGATACAGTCATCAATGTAACGGAGGAAGAGGTGGGGTTTAGGGCCGGTGTAGGTACGGAAGAGGGATTGTTCCACGTAACCTACAAAGAGGCAGGCGTAGCTTGGGCCCATGCGGGTACTCCACCACACCCGGCACTTTTCCCTGCAACCGCAGGAAGTGCTACACCTGCCCCCATACCTCCTCCCTCACCCCCATCCCAGGCCCCAAGAAGACTTTCCACATCAAGCAGATGTTCACCTGCACATCTGCCAATGTGGTATACTGCATCCGCTGTACCCGGTGTGGCTTCCTCTACATCGGGGAAACCAAGCGGAGACTCGGGGACCGCTTTGCAGAACACCTACGCTCGGTTCGCAACAAACAACTGCACCTCCCAGTCGCGAACCATTTCAACTCCCCCTCCCATTCCTCAGACGACATGTCCATCCTGGGCCTCCTGCAGTGCCACAACGATGCCACCCGAAGGTTGCAGGAACAGCAACTCATATTCCGCTTGGGAACCCTGCAGCCCAATGGTATCAATGTGGATTTCACAAGTTTCAAAATCTCCCCTCCCCCCACCGCATCCCAAAACCAGTCCAACTCGTCCCTGCCTCCCTAACCTGTTCTTCCTCCCACCTATCCCCTCCTCCCACCTCAAGCCGCACCTCCATCTCCTACCGACCAACCTCATCCCGCCCCCTTGACCTGTCCGTCCTCCCTGGACTGACCTATCCCCTTCCTAACTCCCTACCTACACTCACCTTTCCTGGCCCCATCCCCGCCTCTTCGACCTGTTTGTTTCCTCTCCACCTATCCTCTCCTCTATCCCTCTTCTATCCGCCTCCCACTCTCTCCCTATTTATTTCAAAACCCCCTTCCCCTCCCCCTTTTCTGATGAAGGGTCTAGGCCCGAAACGTCAGCCTCTCTGCTCCTGTGATGCTGCTTGGCCTGCTGTGTTCATCCAGCCCTGCACCTTGTTGTCTCGGATTCTCCAGCATCTGCAGTTCCTACTATCTCTTGCGTTCTATTCATTAGCTCTTTGAAAGTGCAGTGGGCTCCTGCTACTTAATGAGACTATTAATGACAACTACTTAATGAGATTAGCATTCAAAAAAGGCAACTTATCTGTAGTTTCTATTGAATAACATTTATGTTAAACAGATCAGGCTGCAGTATCACCCATAGAATAGGGTGGGAGCAGGCCATTCCGTCAATCAAGTCTGCACCCACCCTCTGAAGAGCATCCCAGCCAAACCCAACCCCTACCCTAACTTGTAACCCATACTGCCCATGGCCAATCCACCTAGCCTGCACACTATGGGCAATGTAGCTTGGCCAATCCACCTAACCAGCACATCTTTGGACCATGGGAGGAAACTGGAGCACCCAGAGGAAACCCACACAGACTCAGGTAGAATGCATAAACTCCACACGGTCCCCCAAGGCTAGATGCGAACCCAAGTCCCTGGCAGCAGTACTGACCACTGCACCACCATGCTGCCCAGTTTACACCTGAAGAGTTTTCCTCTTATCCTTGTATCCTATGGATATTACTTTCCATTACTACATTCAATAATATACACCATCCTTTAATCTTTATTGAAACTCATATTTGATTTGACTGATGCCGGATATTGAACTCTGTAATTGGAATGATCAAAACCAACCAAAACCATGTAAATCCCTAACTATTTGCCAAGCTGTGGACTATCAGTGTTGGACTGGGGTCCACTTCACCTGATGAAGGAACAGCACTATGAAAGCTTGTGATTTCAAATAAACCTGTTGGACTATAACCTGGTATCGTGTGACTTCTGACTATTAGCCAAATAACATTCTGCTCAGCTAAAGATTATGGCTGGTGCAGTTCACCTGTGAACATCAGGATACTCTTTTTAAATTTACAACGTGCTGCACTGCAGCTCGTTTGTTCACGGCATCTCCACACGCTGTGGCTCTGGGGTAATTTTCTTCACTTTTGAATCAGAAAGTCATGGATTCAGTTTCCAGAGCTTACAGTATAACATTTCAGCTGATACATCAGCATAGGGAATGCAGCACTATTATATGTGTTATCTTTTGGGGAAAAAAAAACATTAAACAGCAGTTACATCTGCCCCCTCAAACAGATGTCAGAGATCCCAACGCACTAAACAGCATGGAAATGATTTGTGATTTCTGAGCTGTTATTTATTGCTTAATCAGCAATTGGGGAATATTCCATCACACGTCACATCACATTCCCTCCATCATAAGGTCAGAAGTGGGTGTGTTCACCAATGATTGCACAATATTCAGATGCTGAAGCAATTCATCTTCAAATGCAACAAGATCTGGACAATATCCAGGTTTGGGCTGACAAGTGGCAAGTAACATTCGCACCACACAAATACCAGGCTGTGACCATCTCCAGTAAGACACAATCTAACCACTGCTCCTTGAAATTCAATGGTGTTACCATCGCTGAATCCTCCATTATCAACATCCTGTGGGTTACCATTCACCAGAGACTCAACTGAACTCAGCAAATAAATAGAGTGGTTACAAGAGCATGTCAAAGGTTAGGAATTTTGCAGCGAGTAACTCATCTCCTGACTCCTCAAAGCCTGTCCACCATCTACAAGGCACAAATCAGGAGTGTGATGGAATACTCCCAACTTGCCTGGATGGGTGCAGCCCCAACAACATTCAAGAAGCTTGACACCATCCAGGACAAAGCAGCCCGCTCCCTCCACTATCCATGCTTAGTAGAAGCAGTGTGTACAATCTACAAGATGCACTGCAGTAATTCAATAAGACTGCTTAGACAGCACCTTACAAACCCACGACCACTTCCATCTAGAAGGACAAGGGCCGCACACACATGGGAACACCGCTGACTGAAAGCTGTCCTCCAAGCCATGTGCCATCCTAACTTGGAAACATATCGCTGTTCCTTTACTGTCAGTGGGTCAAAATCCTGGAATTCCCTCCCTAAGGGCATTATGGGTCAACCCACAGCAGATGGATTGCAGCGGTTGAAGAAGGCAGCTCACCACCACCTTCTCAAGGGAGCAACTAGGGGCGGGCAATAAAAATTGCTGGCCAGGCTTTGGGCATGCAGGAGGTGAATGACTCACTGCAGAATTCAGTCACAGACCTGCTCTTGCAGTTGTAGTATTTATATGGCTACAAGGTCAGTTCTGAAGATACTGGGGGACTTGAAATGTTAACTCTGTTTTTCTCTCCACAGATGCTGCCAGACCTGCTGAGTTTCTCCAGCACTGTCTATTTATATTTATCATGGCCTGTTCCAGTTGAGTTTCTGGTTAATGGTGTCTCCTAGCATGTTCAATGATGGTTAGGTTCTCTCTTATTGGAGATGATCATTGCCTGGCACCTGTGTAGTGCAAATTTTACTTGCCACTTGTCATCCCAAGCCCGGATATTGTCCAGATCTTCTTGCATTTGAACTTGGGCTGCTTCAGTATCTGAGGAGTTGCGAATGGTGCCGCACATTGTTCAATCATCGGCGAATATCCCCACTTTTGACCGTATGATGGATGGAAGATCGTTGATGAAGCAACTGAAGATAGTTGGGCGGAGGACACTACCCTGAGGAACTCCTGCCGAGATGTCAAGGAACTGAAGATGACTGACCTCCAACAACCATGACCATCTTCCTTTATGCGAAATATAACCATTAAAGAGTTTCTCCCCAATGTCCATTGATTCCAGTACTAGGGCTCTTTGATGCCACATTCGGTCGAATGCAGCCTTGATGTCAAGGGCTGTCACGCTCACCTCACCTCTGGAATTCAGCTCTTTTGTCTATGTTTGGAGCAAGGCTGTAATGAGGTCAGGAACTGAGTGGCCCTGATGGAAAACAAACCAAGTGAGCAAGTTATTGCCAATTAAGTGCCACTTGATAGCAGTGTCAATAACTTCTAACATCACTTTACTGATGATCAAGAGCAAGCTGATGGGGCAGTAATTGTCCAGTTTTGGTTTGTCCTGCTTTTTTTGTGAAGTGGAGTGAATTAAATTGGCTAAAGACTGGTATCTTTGATGTTGGGGACATTGGGAGAAGGCCAAGATGGATCATCTACTCGGCACTTTTGCTTGAAGATGGATATAATTTTTGTGCGCTGATGTACGGGGCTCCACGTGATTGAGGATGGTGATATTTGTCGACCATCCTCCTGTTAGATTAATTGTCCACCACTATTCACAACTGGATATGGCGACAACTACAGACCTTAGATTTGATGTGTTAGATCTGTTAGATCACTACTCCCCAACTACAGCCTGCTGCTTCCACTGCTTAGCAAACAAGAAGTCCTTGTGGTAGCTTGACTAGACTGGCATTTCACTATTAAGTATGTCTGGTGCTGGTCTTGGTCTGGTGTTCTGCACTTTCCAATGAACTAGAGTTGACCCCTGGCCTGGTTGTAACAATAGAGTGTGGAATATGATAAGGTAAATGCAAAATTGCCATAGGCCCAGAGGACTCTTATTAGACAGTGACAATTGATGGTGGTTTAACCTGAGAGTCACCACACCTCAGGTGAGAAGAGAGGTTGAGAAAGAGAGTCCTTCATGGTCACCTCAGCCAGGAATTGAGCCCACGTTGGAGGCATCAGCCCACATTGGAAATTAGCCATTCAGCCAACCGAGCTACCCACTCACACTACTGCATGCAGCATCTTCCCTCACCCACTCAGACCCACCACAACATCCCACACTATGAACCTTCCTTGCCCTCTGCACTTCCTACTCACTCACTTATTTGGGACACCGCACCGTCTTTCCTCCGCTTGCATCACAAGTACCAGCTGTGACAGCCACTACCATCTCACTGAAGTCCTCCCTTGTCTCATTGCAGCAGAAAATGGCCCACAATAGGTCAGAGAGGACAAAGACATTTGTGTCCTCACCCTCTGCAAAGAGAGAATTCTTTTGTCTTAGCTAGAGAGGTCTGTGACCATTCACATGTCAACGCTGAGGCCTCCATGTCCCGGCAACCGAGTAACCATGGTAACCATGGCACTGTGCTGCTCTCCCATTGCTCCCCACTGTGAATATATTCTTTAACAAGCTCAAGCTTCAATCCTGTAGCACAGCTCACTCGCCCTCTTATCAAGCACCAGTGACACCACCCCGCCACACACACAGTCTTTGCTCTTGAGCCCAAGCCATGTCCTCCTCCTCTGAGGAAGAAGACTCAGAACCCCCCTCACTGACAGGGCCATCTCCTGCACCCACCACCTCGGTGTCCAGATGATCCAGGTTTGAGTCAGGAGCATCTGCTGGTGAGCACGTCACTTCCATGTCTCTGCCAGTGGCACGCCCGTGATCTTCCATGGACAAGTTGGCAGCTACCACAGAGACCCAAGTCTAGCCGCATGCTGAATTGGCTGATGAGATGCACACGGCTCCATCACTTTAGCCATTGGTGCACACCATCAGCAACATTGAGACAAGAGACAAGGGGCCTTGATCTCTCTGCTGGATCCCCTTCCTCACAAGGCAGAGGAACCACATACAGGATCTTCTCAGGACACTGCAAAGGTGCCCAGCTCCTCTACCTCCACTGTCCCTGTAAGCCTGTGGAGGTTCAAGCCAAAGACAGCAAACCGACATTTGACCAGGACATACTCAATGTGACTGGGCCCGCTAAACATTCAGCCAAACCCCCAAAGCCAACTGGCTCCATTATAGAGCAGGCTTGCTCCAAACCTGCTGCAGACCCCACCACAGCACCTAGACATAGTGGGAGGGTGACCTTACTCTAACATTCTGGGCTGGATTTGTCATGAAGTAGTTGGGTCCAGGATGGAGTTGGGCCCTCTGCCTATGGAGGTAGGCACGAAGTGACGATGGTGGTTGGTGATTGCCCGGGCTGGCATGTTAGGATGCCCTCCTTCATTTACTCAGCCAACAGCCCAATCTTAATGCAGATTGGTTACGCTTTCCAACCTTGCACTCTCAACTCACAACCTCCCTCATCCCTCACGTCCACACACTAAATGCTGCTTCAAAGGCCCTGAATATTGCCCATGCTCACTCAGACACCGTCATCCCTCCATACCCCTTCATATTTCCAATACCCCTCCATACTCTGTCTCTCCCTATGACCCCTCTATGCCACACCAGTGTCACTCCATGCCCTCAAAACCCCCTATCTCTCCTCTGTGACCTCTATAGCCACTCACCCAGTCTTGGATATGGAGATGAAAATAAAAATGTTCTCACATTCTACTAGAACTGCCTTTCATATATACTTCACATTGAAAAGCTCTCATACATTGGACCCATTTGAAAAAATATCTCCTCAGGTTGTCAAAACAAACAAAGATATATTTCACTAACAACACCAAAGCTAGATAATCCTTTAACAGCCTTTTCAAACTGTCAATCAAAATGTGAATACAGATCTCTGCTGAGACAAGTGGTCCTTGGAACTTCATTCAGTTTTCACAATGGTTTCAGATGTAATTTTTAAAATTGTAGGGAATGAACAGAATGGAGTCTCTAACAATCGGAACACCATATTGATTTTATTTTGCCAAAGTTACACCAGATGGCCTGTCACTCACAGCAGTCCAGGAGCAGATGTCTGCTTTTGTTCTCTAAGTGAAAAAACTCAAGCTTTGTTTGTCTATTTAAAAAAAAGCTCTGGGATTTTAAATCACTTCAAATTTTTACATGAGATTTACATGCAATTGTTTCTTCAGTCTTGTATGCATTGTAGTATCTTTCCTGTTGGGAAGGTTTTTCTAACGCACCTGAATTCGTAATACAATGCTAATCAATGCAATGATCAGCTTAGTTTTGTTGAATGTTTAATCAATCACTGCAGTAAAACACATCTGACTCATAATACTATGTTGAAACAGAAAGAATAAATGATTTTTTTTTTGTCTGTACTTCAAAGCTTGGCAATGATAGCTGTTTTGTTTGATTCCCCTCTTGAGACTGTGGATTCCCCAAAGACATGCTTCATTTCAGAAGAGCATGAATCTTGTGGATTTACAGATGGGGAGGTGCCTTAAACTGGCCATCAAACCACAGTGGAGCCAGCAAAGATGGGAGCACTGCATGTGTACTCACTGTCCTTATCCTGTGCAGGCGAAAATTACTGGAAACAGGAATGAGGCCTGAATCTCAGAGTTGGGTGCTGCCTGCCATTTTTAAAGGACTCCCAAGCCAGCCTAATTTGTCAAAAATCCAGGCCCTCTGTTTCAATTCTAACACCAGTGGATGGTGGGCTTTTGTTCTTGTGTCTTATAACTGACTGACTGAGCCATGAAGCTGATAATAGAATCATAGAGCTGTACAGCATGGAAACAGACCTTCGGTCCATGTCAACCAGTTATTCCAAATTAATCCAGTCCCATTTGCTATCATTTGGCCCATATCCCTCTGAATGCTTCCTATTTATATACCCATCCAGATGCCTTTTAAATGTTGCAATTTTACCAGCCTCCACTAATTCCTCTGGCAGCTTGTTCCATAAACACACCACACTCTGTGTGAAAAAAGTTGCCCCTTAGGTCCCTTTTAAATTTTTTCCCTCAAACCTTAAACTTATGCCCTCTAGCTTTGGACTCTGCTACCTTGGGGGAAAAAAAACCTTGTCTATTCACCCTTTCCATGCACTTCATGATTTTATACACTTCTGTAAAGTCACCCCTCAGCCTCCGACACTCCAGGGAAAATAGCCCCGGCCTATTCAGCCTCCCCCTACAGCTTGAACCCTTCAACCCTGGCAACATCCTTGCAAATTTTTTCCACACCCTCTCAAGTTTTACAACATCTTTCCTATAGCTGGGAAAGTTTGTTCAAGCACATAATCTTGTAGTAAATTTCCAGATGAAACCAGGAATTGAAGACAGATTGGGCAACATCCAAATGAAAGAACTGGGTTGACTTCAGGGTCAATTGCCTCATTAGAGAAGTCTATGTTGAGATCAGGATTTTACATTTCAAAAATAAGCTTTAAATTGGGAATTATAGCAAAATTAAATGGAATAAATCTTAAGATTTGGATCCAGTTTGGATTGTTACTGTCTAGGGGGAGCCCACAGAGTTGTCTTAATTAGGTGGGATGAGAAATTTTGATTGTGATACATTTGTACACCATGAATATTCATTCACATGAAACCATTTTTATTAAAGTCTTACCTTCAAGGTAAAGTCAGTGGTGCATGAAAATCCCAGCTCCGAAGGTTCAGAGATGGCTTTGTATCATGGTGTCTGAGATCAGACGTTTCCCTCATTGAACTTAATGGCACAAGGGAGGGGAGCAGAAGAATGGCAGCTGGCATCAGAGGCACAGGATTGGCCAAGGTGGGTTGTCGGTGAGGAGCAGTGACCTGAAAGATTGCAAGAGGGCTCTGGGGAGGACAGAGGATAGGGTTGAGAGCTTGTGAGAATGAAGTGGGAAGGATCTGAAGTCCTGGATGTAGTGGGGGAAGAGGTCATAGAGTCATAGAGTCATACAGCACGGAAACAGACACTTCAGTCCAACCAGTCCACGACGATCATAACCCCAAACTAAACTAATTCCACCTGCCTGCTTCTGGCCCATATCCCTCTAAACATTTCTTATTCATGTACTTATCCATATGTCTTTTAAACCTTGTAACTGTTCTACCACTTCCTCTGGAAGTTCATTCCACACACGAACCACTCTCTGTGTAAGAAAGTTGGCCCTTGTGTCTTTTTTAAATCTTTCCACTTTCACCTTAAAAATATGCCCCCCTTGTCTTGAAATGCCCCACCCTAGCGAAAAGACACCTGCTATTCACCTTATCTATATCCCTCATGATTTTATAAACTTCCATAAGGTCACCTCTAAACCTCCTATGCTCCAGTGGAAAAAGTCCTAGCCTGTCCAGCCACTCCCTATAGCTCAAACCCTCCATTTCTGCCAACATCCTGGTAAATCTTTTCTGAATCTTCTCCAGCTTAATAATATCCTTCCTATAACTGGGCGGCCAGAACTAGGACACAGTTCTCCAGAAGAGGTCTTACCAATGCTGTGTATAACCTCACCATGACCTCCCAACTACTATACTCAAAGGTTTGAGCAATGAAGGCAAGCGTGCCAAATGCCTTCTTGATAGTGATGGTGAGTCAAAGTGAGAAAATGAAAGGCCTAAGGTCACCTCAATTAGATCTTCCCTCATTCTTCTAAATTCCAGAGAATATGGATCTGATAGTAATTTCAACAATGTTTGCTCCAAGGAGCCCCATTACAAAAACTCTCCGTTTACACAGCATTCAGCCGATCTCAGTTCTCCCAGCCTTTGGATTAGGAGAGAGAAGACTGCTAGTCCAATGACATTAGCACTGCACCACCACCTTACAACAGCTACTATCATCTCTGAGTGTTGGCTGGCAACCTCTTTATCTGGCTTCATCTACAGCACTTCAATAATCCCTGCTGAGAAAACTGTTGAACAATGTTCTTTACAATTGCATAGAAAGGAGGGCCAGCACAGCCTTGAGGTACAGTCATATTCCACAAACTGGCAAACAAACAGAGGACCCTAATATGAATATTCAATAAAGAAAGATTAAAAAATACAACATTGTTTCTTCCACAATAAAGGAAATGTTCCTAAAGCATCTGCAACAATCAACGCTTACCAACCATGGGGCTCACACATACCTCTCTGACTAAGCTAGTCTCAACAAATAACAATGATGCACACGTGAATGAAGTGAAAGCAATCTAAGGTGGCACATTTAGAAGCAAAATTTAATTTTAATAAAAGCCCATGCCACTTGGTTCTCTCAAAACCTTTGTAAACAGCAGTGTGGTTGATTTGGCAATTTGTGGCTGTGAGGCAGAGTCGCCTTGTTTGACCAGGAGAGGCTGCCTGCAAACATAGCATTGTCAGCTGATAGTGGGTTCCACTGACAAAACCACTGAATTGAAGATATTTTGGATGGCAAACTGCGGGCACTCTGAATTTTAATTATAATTGCCTAGGGAAAGGCAAAATGAGAGAAAGCAGAAGTGGCCCCTGACGCACCTTACAACAATGGGAAATGCACGCTGTTTACAAAATTCAGTCCAGTGACTTTGAAATTCCACTTCACAGTCCTGTGCTGTCACATTGGAGATTTCAAGAAACTTCAGTGGAATTGGTCTGGCTAATGTCCTAAGAGTGAGTTTAGATTTTGCATACCAAAATGTATTTAAAAATGTAATAATTCCTATTACAAACATTCCCCATATTTATTAAGAAATCATCATGGTTTATGTTTTTAATTCTGTCCCTTCCCATCTTTCCCTTTTGTCCTTTGCATGTCGTGCAAAATATATTGGTCTGAATCATGGACAAAAGTTGCATTAAAGTGGCCTGATCGAATTACTCACAAATTCTCCAACTCTGGAGAAATACTTTAACACATGGACACAAGCCTGAAATAGAGCGATCACTAAACTCCTAAATGTGAGAGTCTCAATGAGAGAACTCCAGCAGGGGATAATGGAAATGTTAAATACAGCTGACAATCAGGGAAGGTGTAAAACACATGGTAGATTGTTCTCTGCCTGGCCAATGAAAGTTAAAAATTTTCCTTTGTCAATTGGAATTTCTCGTAGGAAACAGATTAGTGTCAAGAGTTCCAATTTTAATTCACACAAATCTGTTCTCTGCTCTAAGTCAGTGAAGTACTAAACAAATACAGGTTTAAAAGCTCAATTCTATATTTGTCAAGTCAGGACATTGAGCCTTCAAATCAAACAGTGATGCTTAATTCTGTAGCTCAGGGTAGAATGTGATCACTTCCAACATTGTTTTCCAGAACATATTAATTATGGTATTGCCCAAAGTATTGCAGTGTTTCAATAAATTGTCGTTCACCTCTGGGAGCTACATTTGTGTGTAGCTCAGATGATGGGATGTCAGCTTTCTCTCTCTAAGAGCTGTGATGGGGCTTCAGGAACTGAGTTTGGAGAAGTAGTAGATGAGTTTCTAGAGGGCGCAACACAACTGCAAATACAGTCACCTTGAATCGGCAATGTCATTCAGGGAGGCTGTAAGGAGGATACGTGAGATGAGGACGTATCCCACTGCTACAATAGGGATTAGTGTTGAGCGTTCAGAAGTGGAGAGTGATGAAGGCAGAATTTTTTTAAAATGTTAACATTTTTAATTCTATTTGTCAGTGCATACTTGTCAAAGTGGAGGCAGTGATAAATTTGTATTAGCTGATGGTATAATGCACAGTTTAGCGAATGCATTATAAAAAGGATATCAAAACAAAAGACTCTGTACAGTCCAGGTTCACCAAGAAGAGACTTTGTTTTATAATCTTTAATGAGATCAGGGTGTCATTCTCCAGGCCAGCATTTATTGCCCATCCCTGAGAAGGTGAGCTGCTTTCTTGATCCTCTGCAGTCCATGGGATGTAGGTAAGAAATAACTCCACAGAGGCTGGTATCCCGTCACCAAGTCACCCTTTATTTACACATGGAGAGTCCTTGACGCTGATCCAACTCCCTCACAGCTAACTCTCAGAGTGAGCAGAACCTGTGACACTCCTGTTTATATCTGTCAGCCAGGACTCCCTGACTGGACAAGATTAACAGCCCCAAACAGGGAACTCATATTCTACGAGGTCCAGATGGCTGCTCTTGTTACAATCATTATAGGAAGGTGTCAGGAAGGAAATTCCAGAATTTTGACATTACAAAACTGAAGGAATAGTGATTTGGATCCAAGGAAACATGAAACATATTGTATATGAGTGACTTATATCCTGGTTTCCCAAAGCAACAAGGAACAAGCCAGCAGAGTGTGGGAATACACTCCGCATATCTGGTTAAAGGCAACTCCAATAACACACGGGAAGTGTAGCACTATCTATGTCTTAAGCACCACATTTAATCAGCTCCCCATCTATCTCCATAAACATTCTGTACCTCAATCACTGAAATTCAGTGGCTGCAGTGTGTATCGTCTACAAAATGCACTGCAGCAACTCACCAAGGCTCCTTTGACAGCTACTTACAAACTCGTGATCTCTACCATCTTGAAGATTAAAGAAAGCAGATATAGGGAACACCACCAACTGCAAGTTTCCTTTCAAGCCACATACCATCCTGACTTGGAAATGTGTCACTATTTCTGATTAAAATCATCCAACACCCCTCCTAACAGTAGAGTGTGTATACCTAACTATTATCTTCTCAAGGATTATTAGGATTGGGCAATAAATTCTGATCTTGCCAACAAAGCTCGCGGCTGTTAAAATCTAGTCGATGGCTTGTATGTTTTAGAATTTTTCTTCCAGTTTCAAAAATTAGAGCTTTAACTGTTGAAAGTGGCAGTATCTGATTGAGAAACTGGTAAGCAACTCTGATGTAAATGCAACTCAAACAATTCTGGGTTGGATACACTTAAAATGTAACTCCTGTTTATCTGGCAAAGTCAGAGTGTAGAATTGCAAAACTTAAACAATGAATGACCCATATCTGGCTTTGTAGGGCAGCCATTAATTCAATAAAATATTTAAATTATGTATGTGGCTTCCAGATCAAAAAAGCATGACCCAGTAGCAAACTATAGAGTTCATTAACAGAACCAGCAATTCTGGAGAAGAACAATTCGTCAATTTGGAATATAATTTATTCATAGATGTTACAGAATCAAAGGGTTGTATTGAAGATAAACTAGTTCATTTTTATATCTATTTGAACCCATCCTGAAACATTCCATGTTGGCACAGAGATGGGATGTGAGCAGAGAAGATTATTTTGTTTAATTTGTCTGTGTGGTTACTTACAGATGCAATCAGTTCACTTTGGGTTTCATACAGAAAGGACAGCGGGAGGATTTGTTGTTGCATGCTGCTACTGGAAGAAAAATACAGTGATCCTCACAGAGGAATGTGACAGAAAGCAGTCACCGAAGTTAGCTTGGAAAACTGTAGGCAGACATTTGGGCCTCTGTTGGTGACCCAAACAAGGAGCTGAAGCATCCACAGTCAGGAGACAGTGTAAAGGAAGAGGTGGAGGATTGCTTAGCTAAAAATCTAGAAGAAAGTCTCCCATGTCATTTTATCTTACAGGAACAGTTGAGATGCGCAGGTGAATTAAAGCAAATTCTAGAGGGCCGTGTCATACCTTTTGGGTATTATTAAGCTATACTGTTAAGTTAATGGTCCTTGGTTTGTTTATATTGTATATAGTTTTTTTGGTTAAAAATATGGAATCTTGTAACTTTGTTCATAAATTAATTATGAAGTTTTTGAATTTGTTCCTTAAAAGTTAATAGCCTATGGAAGGATCTTCACACCACATCTTTTGAATGAATAAAAGACAGTCTTCGGATGCCAAATTACGTATTAAGGTTCTTAATTATTTCTTTAAAAAAGTAAAAGGAAGTGTAGGATGTTGAACCTTTGTAATTATGCCTTTCCATTGCCAAGACAGCAATTTTTTTGTCATGAAGAAAGTAAACTGGATATAGTCAATTAGATTTTTGCAAGTTAGCACTTTCCCAAACATTTACGGAAATTAGATTTGAGCACAGTATCTCAAGAATGGTATAAATGACATTTAATGAGCAAGTGTATAGTTACAGCAGAATTTCAGAATTGTTACAATGCCAAAGGAGTCCACTTAGTCCATCCTGCCTCCAGTATTTGCCTAAATGACTGATTTATGTAGTGCCATTCATCTACCTTCTCCTTGTCCACCTGATTTTCTTTCCTCTTTGAATGGCGATTTTTGTATGCTTTAATGGAGCCTGTCTCCACCACACTCTCAAGGCATGCATTCCAAATCTTAACCACTCACTGCATGAAAAAGTTTCCTTCTCATATCACATTGGTTTCATTTGTCAATTATCCAAAACCTGTTCTTTACATTCTCAACCCTTTTTATGACCAGGGCCAGTTTCTTCCTATCTATTCTGTCCAGACCGCTTGTGATTTGCCCCTTTGAAGAGGGGTTAATAATCAGGTAGCACAGCTTTAAGGTGAGGAGCATGGGGTCAAGGGAGTGGTGAGGGGATGCGTGGATTTGAGGAAATGCTTGTTTCACCCAGAATGTTGGGGTGTAAGGAAATCACTGTCTGAAAGGGTAGTAGAGGCAGGAAACCCTCAAGACATTTAAGAAATATTTAGATCAATGTTTGAAACACCGTAGCATACAAGGCTACAGGCTAAGGGCTGGAAAATGGGATTGGTATAGATGGATGTTTGATGACCGGCACAGACACAATGAGCTGAAAGTCCACTCTCTGTGCTGTAAAAACACTATGACACTTTATGACTCTCTGCATCTCCAGTCCTCTGGTACCATCCCTGTATTTAAGGGAAAACTGAAAAATTATGACTACTGCCTCTGCACTTTCCACTCTCACTGACGTTGCTCAATATTCTTGGTCAATACCCAGTCTTTGTACTTTATCAACTCTAATCACAGGTAGCTTACTCAGTACCACCTCCTTATCAATTTTAAATGCTTCTGATATCTGAATGTTCTCCCCTGTCATTGTTGCCTAAGTAGCATCTCCTTCCTTGGTAAAGACTGTGGCAAAATGTTCACAATATACCTCTGCTATGTATTTGGCTTCTGTGTATAAATCCTCTTTGTGTTCCCTAATTGGTCTTACCCCTTCTTTAACCACCATTGTACTATTTAGATCCCCACTGAAAACTTTGTCATGTCCTTTTATGTTAGCTGCCAGTATCTTTGCACATCCCCTCTTTGCTTCTTTTATTGGCTTTCTCACCTCCCTATACAAAATTTGTTATTCAGCCTAGTTCTCAATTATGTTTTCAACATCACTTCTGTTATAAGCGCACTTCTTCTTCCTTATGTTAATGTTGATCTCTTCTTGTCATCCAAGGAACTCTGGATTTGTTTGACATCCTCTTTGAGGGAATACGCTTTGAATGTGTGGGAACTATCTCTTGATTGAAAGTAGCCTATTTTGCAGCTATGGATTTTCCTGGATAAATGTTGCTTCAGAAAACTTTCTTGAACGTACTGTAAAAACTTGTATCCCTCTCTGCCTGTTACACTATCATTAGCCTAGTCCACGTTTAGGTAATTAAAGTCCCCCATTATAATAGCTCTATATTTTTTACACGTCTCTGTAATTTCCATGCTGATATTTTCCTCTACTTCCTTTCCAGAGGTTGGTGCCTGTGGCCTACACTGCGCAATGTGATTGCGTCTTTTTTGGTTTTCTGAACTCTAACCAAATTGATTCTGTCTCTGGCCCCTCTGAACATCCTCTTTCTCCAGCATGGCAATGGTTGCCTTAATTAACACCACCACTTTCTCCCTGCTATCTCCCATTTATACCTTTCCAACACCTTATGTCAGGGAATATATAACACTCAGTCCTGTCCTGCTTTGAGCAGATTATTAAGTGATTACATGCCTGAAATAGGCTCAAAGCAGCTACCTACTAGCCATCAGATGAGTCATAGTTGGGAGAGTCGGTGTTGGGGTACAGTTTGGCAGGTTATCGTGATTTGGAAGGTGGGGCCGAGTTCAGACCTCTAGTCTCATGACGTTGGTGGCTGGAGAAATCAGTAGTTTCAACATTAGGTCAGGTCTTTCCGAAAGGCAGGATGCTGATAATGAATCAGGGAGATTATTCAATCACATAATAAAAGGCCAAACAAAGCAGGAGAAAAAGACACAGATAGTAGGAACTACAGATGCTGGAGAATCTGAGATAACAAGGTGTAGAGCTGGATGAACGCAGCAGGCCAAGCAGCATCAGAGGAGCAGAAAAGCTGACGTTTCGGGCCTAGACCCTTCTTCAGAAAGACACTTGGCTTGGATTCCCAATACTGTCCAAGTTCCATTCAGCAGACAGAGTTGGAAACTTTCTTTCTACTGTTCTCCACTATCTAACATCAGTACATCATTCCAGGGAGTAATCATGGGAGATAATGTTGACTTTGGGCAAGAACATATAACAGGAGATATCAGATCAAGTAGAATCTTGTCCATTTTAATTCCTGGAGCAGTCAGTTTGAATGCAGTTAGCTTTACCCTTGTACTGCAGTGGTTTTGGTAATTGTGTCAGAGCCCAAATGGCTGTGACTTCAACAAGAAAGGGTGACCTCAACCAAACATCCAACCCCAGATTGGGGTTGGAGGCAAGAAAAAAAATCAAATTATCCTATTTGGCGAACTCCTTTCATTTTGAAAGGACTATGGTATTAATAAAATGCCTTCATCAGTGTTGTAGGTACAAGTTTAATGTAGTTTACACTGTTTGTTCTTTCAAGCATTTTTGAGGTCAGAAGTTAATTAAAATTCTGAGAGAAATATCTGCAGCTACTTATGTTATTGCAACAAAATTCAACTTGTGTCTTTGCCAAGGAGAAATATTTCTACAGCAAGTTGTGACCTTAAATTCATAATATTTTCCTGCTAAGCATTGGAAGGCTGGTGCCCTCCACTTGAAGGGAACAAAGTGGTTCACTTTTGACACAATGGAAACCTAATACTTTGGATGCCAGTAGGGTTAATTGAATTAGTAAAAAGAAAATTTGCATAAACTCTGCAACAAAGCCTTGGCATGGTGAGATGAACTGCATCAAAACACATCATTATGCTGTTTGTATGTGACTCAAGCCTGGTGAAAATGATAAAAGACATCTGCTTCTTACACAAATATAAAACTGCCTGAAGTTCTTCAGCCCTTTCAAAGAGTATTCACAGTGAAAGCTGGTGACGCCACTTTCAATCCACATTTGCTGCTCTGGCAGGATATTTTTTTAAAAAAGAAACCTCAGGATGCAGTGTTGCCAGCAATGTTAGTGTTTATTACTCATGCCTTGTTGCCCGCGAAGGCTGTGGTTGGGCCATCTCAAATTTAGTTCATTGCTCGGTCACTACTGAGGGCAATTTAAGATGTCGGCAGGAGTCTGGAATCTCATTTGGGCTGGACTAGGGAAGGAAAGCACATATTCTTACCTAAAAAAAATTAACAAGCTAGTTGCACACTGTTTCTGATAGCAGCTTTTTGTTTCCAGTGTTTTTTTTAACAAACGTAATTAAAATTCTCAAACTGCTACAGTGAGATCTGAACTTGCCTTTTCTGAAATTGTTAGACCAGGAATCTGGCTTGCCAACCCTGTCACAAAACTATTACAGTTCCATTCCCCCATTTGAAGTTTTCTATCTATGAAGGAAACATGATATTTGCAGCAAGACCTGGACAACATCCAGTCTTGGACTGATAGGTGGCAAGTCACATTGTTTTCCATATTGCCAAGAGATGTGAACACCACCAGTAAGGCCAGAATTTGTTACCAATTCCTAACAACTCATGAGAATGTGCTGGTGAACCATCCTGAATAACTAGTCCTTGTGGTGTAGGAAAACTCACAGTGCTATAACAGAGGGAATTCTAGGAATTTGACTCAGTGACAATGAAAGAACAGAGATATAGTTTCACATTAGCGTGAAAGAGGACGTTGCAGTTAATGGTGTTCCCATGTGTCTTCGGCCATTGTCCTTCCAAATGAGAGATGTCATGGACTTGAAAATTGATGTCAAGAGGTTAGACAGGTTGCTACAGTTTATCTATTTTACTACTGTCACCATGACTGCTGGCGGAGGGAGCCAATATTGAAGTTGGTGGATGTGGTGCCAGTCAAGGGTCTGCATAGAAACGTAGAAGATAGGAGCAGAAGGAGGCCATTCGGCCCTTTCTGCCTGCTCCACCATTCATCACGATCATGGCTGATCGTCCAACTCAATAGCCTAATCCTGCTTTCTCCCCATAACCTTTGATCCGAATTATCCAAAGTGCTTTATCTAGCTGCCTCTTGAATACATTCAATGTTTTGGCATCAATTATTTCCTGTGGTAATGAATTCCACAGGCTCACCACTCTTTGGTTGAAGAAATGTCTCCTCATCTCCATCCTAAATGGTCTACCCCGAATCCTCATACTGTGACCCCTGGTTCTGGACACACCCACCATCGGGCGCATCCTCCCTGCATCTAACCTGTCTAGTCCTGTTAGAATTTTATAAGTATCTATGAGACTCCCCCTCATTTGTCTGAACTCCAGCAAAAACAATCCTAACCTAGTCAATCTCTCCTCATACGTCAGTCCTGCCATCCCCAGAATCAGTCTGGTAAACCTTTGCTACACTCCCTCGACAACAAGAGCATCCTTGCTCAGAAAAGGAGACCAAAACTACATACGATACTCCAGGTGTGGTCTCACCAAGGCCCTGTATAATTGTAACAACACATCCCTGCTCCTGTACTCGAAACCTCTCGCAATGAAGGCCAACATATCATTTGCCTTCTTTACTGCCTGCTGCACCTGCATGCTTCAGTGAATTCAAGTATGCCCAGATCCCACTGCACACTCCCCTGTCACAATTTACAGCCATTCAGGTAGTAATCTACCTTCTTGTTTTTGCTTCTGAAGTGAATAACCTCACGTTTATCCAAATTATATTGCATCTAGCATTGATTTGCTCATTCACCCAACCTGTCCAGATTAATTTTTGTTCTTTATTCATTCACGGGCTGAGGGCGTCGCTGGCTAAGCAGCATTTATTGCCTGTCCCTAATTGCCCAGAGGGCAGTTAAGAGTCAACCACATTGCTGTGGGTCTGGAGTCACATGTAGGCCAGACCAGGTAAGGATAGCAGTTTCCTTCCCTAAAGGACATTAGCGAACCAGTTGGGTTTTTCCTGACAATCGACAATGGATTCACGGTCATCATTAGAATCTTATTTTATTGAATTCAAATTCCACCATCTGCCATGGTGGGATACGAACCCGGGCCCCCAGAACATTATCTGGGTCTCTGGATTAACAGTCCAGTGATAATACCACTAGGCCATTGCCTCCCCTATTCTATCATGCTGAAAGATCTCTGCATCCTCATCACAGTTCGCCTTCCCACCAAACTTGGTATCATCTGCAAACTTTGAGATGTTACATTTCGTTCCCTCATCCAAATCATTAATATATATTATGAATAGCTGGGGTTTCAGCACCGATCCCTGTGGTAGTTACTGCCACTAGTTACTGCCTGCCAATTTGATAAGGACCTGTTACTTCCTACTGTTTGTTTCCTCTCTGCCAACCAATTTCCTATCCATCACAATACATTTACCCCAATCCCATGTGCTTCAATCTTGCACAATAATCTCTTATGCCAGACTTTGTCAAACGCTTTCTAAAAGTCCAAATATACCACATCAACTGGCTTCCCCTTGTCAACTCTACTAGTTACATCTTCATAGAATTCCAACAGATTTGTCAAGCATGATTCCCCTTCATAAATCCATGCTGACTCTGTCTGATCCTGCCACTACATTCTAACTGCTCCATTATAAAGTCCTTGATAATGGATTTGAGAATTTTCCCAATTACTGATGTTAGGCTTACTGGTTGATAATTCCCTGTTTTCTCTCTACCTCCATTTTTTAATATTGGAGTGACATTAGCCACTCTCCAATCTGCAGGGACTGTTACGGAGCCTACAGAATCCTGGAAGATGACCACCAATGCATTTATTATTTCTAGAGCCACTTCGTTACGTACTCTGGGATGTAGATTATTGGGCCCTAGGGATTTATCCACTTTCGATCCCATCAATTTTCCCAGCACCATTTCTCTACTATTATTGATCTCCCTCAATTTTTCCTCTCATTAAATCTTGCATTCTCAAACATTTCTGGTATCTGATTTGTGTCCTGTTTTGTAAAGACAGAACCAAAGTATGTATTCAGTTGCTCAGCCATTTCTTTGTCCCCTATTATACATTCCTCCGTTTCTGTCTGTAGGGGACCTACATATGTCTTCACCAATCTTTCTCTTCACATACCTATAGAAACTCTTAGTATCAGTGTTTATGTTCCCTGCAAACTTACTTTCATACTGTATTTTCCTTTTCCTAATCAATCCCTTGGTCCTTCTTTGCTGAATTCTAAACTGCTCCCAATTCTCAGTCATATTATTTTTCTTGGCCAATCTGTATGCTCCTTCCTTGGATCAGATATTATCTCAAATTTCCTTTGTAAACCATGGATTGGCCCTCTTACCCATTTTGCTTTTGTGCCAAACAGGAATAAACAGTTGTTGCAGTTCCCCCGTGCGTTCCTTGAATGTTTGCCATTGCCTATCCACTGTCATCCCTTTAACTAACTCTCCCCAATTTATCAAGGCCAACTCACACCCCATTTCTTCATAGTTTCCTTCATTAAGATTCAGAACCCTAGTCTCCAAATCAACTACCTTACTCGCTATCTTACTAAAAACTTCTATCATGTTATGGTTGCTCATCCTGAATGGTGTCAAGCTTCTTGACTGCTGTTGCAGCTGCACCCATCCAGGCAAGTGGGGAGTATTCCATCACACTCCTGACTTGTGCCTTGTAGATGGTCGACAGGCTTTGGGGAGTCATTAGGTGAGTTACTTATTGTAGAATTCACATCCTCTCTGCTCTTGTAGCCATCATTGAATAATTTAATTTCCTGTCAATGGGAAATCCAGGATGCTGATAATGAGGGATTCAGTGATTTTGAAGCTATTGAATGTCAAGCAGAAATGGTTAGATTTCCTGTTAGTAGAGATGGTCATTGCCTGACATTTGTGTACAGCAAATATTATTTGCCACTTATTAGCCAAAGCTAGAATGTTGCCCGCAGCCTGCTGTAAATGCAGATAAATGGTTTCAGTATCAAAGGACCCATGAATCTGACTGAACATTGTGCAATCATCAATGAACACCCCAGTTCTAACCGTTTGATGAAGGGAAGGTCATTGATGAAGCAGCTGAAGATGGTTAGGCCTAGGCCAATTCCCTGAGGAACTTTTGCAGTTCCTCAGGAGCTAAGATGACCAACCTCCAATAACCTTAACCATCTTCCTATGTGTCAGGTATGAGTCCAACCACCAGAGAGTTTGCCCCCAATGCTCAGTGATTCCAGTTTTGCCAGGACTCCTTGATGCCACACACAGTCGAATGCGTCCTTGATATCAAGGGCAGTTATTCTCACCTTACCTCTGGAATTCAGCTCTTTTGTCCATGTTTGAACCAAGGCTGTAATGAAGTCAGGAGCTGAGTAGCCCTGGTGGAACCCAAACTGGGCGTCACTGAGCAGGTTATTGCTTGATAGCCCTGTTGATGACACCTTCCATCACTTTACTGATGGTCGAGAGGAGACTGATGGGGCGGTAATTGGCTGGGGTGGATTTGTCCTGCTTTTTATGTACAGGACATACTTGGGCAATTTTCCACATGGTCGGGTAGATGCCAGTGTTGTAACTGTACTGGAACAGCTTGGCTGGGGGAGCGGAAAGTTCTGGAGTACAAGTCTTCAGTAATATTGCTGTATTGTTATCAGGGCCATAGCCTCCAATCATTTCTTGATATCATGTGGAGTGAATCGAATTAGCTGAAGACTGTTATCTATGATGCTGGGGACCAGTGGAGCAAGCTGAGATGGATCATCCACTTAGCAATTCTGGCTGAAGATTGCTGTAAAAGCTTCAGCCTTATCTTTTGCACTGATGTTCCGTGCTCTTCCCATTGAGGATGGGCTATTTGTGGATCCTCCATTTCCAGTGAGTTGTTTAATTGTCCATCACCATTTACGACTGGATGTGGCAAGACTGCAGAGCTTAGATGTGATCCATTGGCTGTGCAATCACTTGGCTTTGTCTATTACTTGCTGTTTATGCTGTTGGGCGTGCAAGTAGTCCTGTTTGGTGGCTTCACCAGGTCGACACCTCATCTTCAGGTATGCCTGGTGCTGCTCCTAGCATGCCCTCCTGCACTCTCCATTGAACCAGCTTTGATCCCCTGGCTTGATGGTAATGGTTGAATGGGAGACATGCCGGGCCATGAGGCTGCAGGTTTTGGTTGAATGTTCCTGCTAATGGCTGACAGTGCTTCTTAGCTACCCACTTTAGAGTCACTGGATCTGTTCAAAGTCTATCCCAATTAACAGGGTAGTCGTGCACACAACATGACAGAGGATATTTGGGTTGTTAAGTATACTAAAGGCTGAAATAGACAGATTGTTAATCAGGAAGGGAATCAAGAGTTGTTTGGAATTGGCATGAAAGTAAAGTTGAGGATTACCAGAGCATCCACGTTCACGTTAATTGATAGAGCGGAGCCAAGGCACCAAACAGCTGCTTCTGCTCCTACACCTAATGGTGTTCTAGTATTCTCAATGTGAAGGTGGGACTTCGTCTCCACAAGGACTGTGCAGTGGTCATTCTTACCAATACTGTCATGGACTGATGCATCTGCAGCAGTCAATTAGTGAGGATAAGGTCAAGTATGGTTTTCCCTCTTGTTGGTTGCCTCACCACCTGCTGCAGACCCAAGTCTAGCAGCTATGTCTTTTAGGACCCAACCAGCTCAATCAGTGCTGCTGCCAAGCCATTCTTGGTGGTGGACATTGAAATCCCCCATGCAGAGTACACTTGTGCCCTTGCTACCCTCAGTACTTCTTCCAAGTGTTGTTCAACATTGAGGAGTACCAATTCATCAGCCGAGGGAGGGTGGTATGTGCAATCAGCAAGTGGTTTCCTTGCCTCTGTTTAACCTGATGTCATGAGACTTCATATAGTGTGGAGTCTAGGTTAAGAACTCTCAGGGCAAATCCCTCACCATTTTTAAAATTTTCTTTTTTTAAAATTGCATGCGAGTGTTACTAGGTAGGTCAGCATTTATAGGTCAGCATTTCTAATTCTCCTGGAGAAGGATGTGGTCAGTTGCAGCCTTTGAGGTGTAGGAAGATTTACAGTGCTGTTATGGTGTGAGTTCCAGGATTTTGACCCAGCCACACTGAAAGGAATGACAATTTATTTCCATGTCAGATGGAGGGGAACTTGCAGGTGATGGTGTCTGTGTTCCCTGTGTCTTCTAGACGGTAGTAGTCATGGGTTTGGAAAGTGCTGTCTAAGGAGTCATGG
Organism: Rhincodon typus; assembly: GCF_021869965.1. Classification (NCBI taxonomy): domain Eukaryota; kingdom Metazoa; phylum Chordata; class Chondrichthyes; order Orectolobiformes; family Rhincodontidae; genus Rhincodon; species Rhincodon typus. The sequence continues at coordinate 69,359,080 of NC_063342.1, forward strand.
TGAATTGTTGCAGTGCATTTTGTAGGTAGTACACACTGATACCACCATGGCAGCCGTGAATGTTGAAGATAGTCGATGTGGGGTCAATCAATGGGCTGCATTGTCCTGGACGGTATCGATTTTCTTGAATATTGTTAGATCTGCACTCAAACCAGGCAAATGGAGAGCAATCCATCACACTCCTGACTTGTGCCTTGTCTGCAGTGGATAGGCATCATGGAGACAGGAGGTGAGTTACTCACCGCAGAAATCCTAGCCTCTGACCTGCCTTGCAGTCACTGTACTTATATGCCTGGTTCAGTTCACTTTCTAATCATTGGTAAACCAAAGATGTTGATAGTGGCAGATGAATGTCAAAGGGTGATGGCTAGATTCTCTCTTGTTAGAGATGATCATTGTATGCCACTGTGTCCTCACCTCTACAGGTAATGATGGAGGTGTTTAGGATTTCAATTGTAAGATATGATTCAGTGAATATGATTTTCTTGATCTTTGAGGGGGCAATCTTGAGTCATACTTCAGCCAGACTTGATAAAAGCAGCTGATATGCTTTGGAAAGGATGTTAGATAACCAGAATGGGATTTTTTAAATAGTCCATTTCTTCATGGTTACTGTTATTATCAGGTGAGGTGGGGGTAAATGACTGTCTTTTCTACAAACCCTGTGCAACCAAAACAAGCTTTTTTTTAAGAGAGTATGCTTGTCAAATCAGTGCATGTCTAACTGTTTATGTGTTGTGAGTGCTGAATACATAGACAGATAGATCCCCTTGCACTTCTTTTTGTAAAGGAATGAGGATATTGTCTTAATTCCAGACTAATGAAATTATAACTTCTATACAAATCTATGCGCGCGCGCGCACACGCACATGCACGCACACACACACACACACACACAGAGAGTAAATTACAGAGTCCAACAGAAGTTAAAAGGTTTTGGATGTTTTTAGGCTGAGCTTGAGGTCCATCAGGATTCAGCATTATGATAATGTACACATGGTGGATGGATTATTTCTCTTGCCTTATGGAGTCATAAGTTGCTTGCCCCTTCTCAAAACTCTGCCTGTGGCAAGTGAATGCCATTAGCAGACACAGCTCAAACCTGTAGGGTAGGTGGAGAGAGGGAACAGCCCACTCAGGCCTCCTAACCATTCAGCATCTCTTCCACTCCTGTTCTGTGGTTTGGACTTTCCTTGAACATAAAACAACGCTATTGTTTTTGCTTGTCACATGATCCTCTCTCTCCAGCTGGACAGTTACCCAAATATGGTCATGACAAGTGGATTCCAGGTCTATGGTTTACATGGATGAATTCCACTGTCATTGACTAGGGTGATTATTATTGTAAAAAATGTAATAATCTGAAAGGATTAATACTAAGGAGTGTGTTAAGCAGTGCCCATTATGAAGATGTCAAATGGATCTGATGGGAGAGTAGTTCAGGATCATCCATGTGCTCAGACTCTCTGTAACAATGTCTATCACCTCAGTGTAAGTTGTACTCAGTCACTGACATGCAAGAAGCTACATTTTCTTCAAGGAAAATACCTCTAGTAAGTGGCTTTCCTCTTGCCACACTGGAACAAGCAAGTCGTATAGGTGCCTAAAACAGTCTGGTGGCACCAAAATGACCCCATGGTGATTACATCTATTACTTAGTGTCCATTCTAGCGCTGTCCAGATGTTCTGTGAAAGGATCAGGAGAGGTGGCTCATTTACATTCCTCTCAGGTGGTTATCTGTGTTGCATTCCTGCTGATAGGTTGACTCCAATGTAATAGTTTTGAAATGTATAAAATACGGGAACACAAAGCCATCTTAGCAATGGCTGCTGAAAGACACTGGAATATGGTTTCAATCTTTTAAAACACACCCGGTGGTTTTCAGACAGTAAGTACATCAAGCCATTTGTGACATGAAGCAGGATTTTAAAACAGTTGCTGTTACTGAAATTAGCTTTTGAATTTGAGATTTCTTAATTAATTGAATCAAATTCCATTTGTTGCTATGGTAGGATTGAACCCTGGCTCTCAACATAACTGGTCCAGTGACATTACCATAACACCAACACGCCAAATGCACTGCCTTGTTGTTTCAATTTATATGCACCCTTTACAGAACAGCATGTCCACACAAGTATAAAAAGCCCAATTTAATATAGCCGCTGGAAGACAATTGTCTTTAAACAGCCATCTGGGGATAAGTCTTTTCTGCTGCTGTGTATTTTAGCCATTTGAAGAGGGAAAATATTATCTTCCCATCTGCACCAGTGGCTAAAACTGTTAACCGTTCAACATCACTTCCAATTCCAGTCATTGAAAACTGCGGGAAGAAATCTCTGTTTTGGAAGTGAAAAATTCTTCCCTGAATCTAGCTGTTATTAAGTGCCCGTAATCGATAATTATGCTACTTCAAGAGTGTCTTGTATTGTGTGACTAGGGGAATAGTATGAGATTTATCACAGCAAGATGTAAAACAACAACTTATGAGAACTGTGCTCTAAGTTTCTCATTGTTGTGATAGCATTTTACCTATAATAAAAAGATGGAAATTGTAAATTAAAGTGCATTTTCAGAATTGGCTTAATTTTAAAAATAACATTCTTGCTGTTGCTTCCCTAACTGCGTTTGCACTGTTGGTTATCATTTCATTATATCTACTCACAGGATTTTAATATTAGAGTTGGGTTTGATATTATGCATTAATGCAAAAGACCACACTTAATAGTCCAGGTCTTTAAAACCAAATCACCAGGTTGTGGGTGTTGTTACCAAGGTAGCCACATTGATTGGTAGAACTGACTGGGTAACTCTACCATTTCAGATTACAGTCTAGAGTCAGTTAAGTTGGTGAAGAGTCATCATTAAATCTGAAACAAGGATTCACCAAAATCAATTGATAAAGAATAATAGTGATGAAGAAAATAATGAAATTACTAAACAAATAAAACTACAAACAACTACCAGCAAAATAAATGAATGAGCAAATGTCCAGCAAATGGATTTTACCGTCGGCAAATCTGAGGTCACCCACTTTGGACCTAAAGAACAGAACTGGACACTTTCCAAATGATGAAAAGCTAGAAATAGCAGAGGCCCAATGAGACTTGAGAGGCCAGGTACACAACTTATTAAAGTGTTCCGAACCAATACAGAAAACAATCCAGAAAAGAACAAAAGCCTTTAAGGCCAGAAGACTGGAACACAAAGGGGTAGAGGTCAAGATACAGCCAAACATATTCCTGGTTAGGCTACACCTGGAGAACTGAGCAGCTCTGGGACCTCCCATAAGAAGGACATGTCAGCCTTGGAGATGCACAGCCTAAGTTTAACAGATTGGCATATGGAATGTGAAGGGATAAATTATGACACAAATGGGGACATTCCCCAGAATTTAGAAGATTCAGGGGAGATTTAATGAAAGTGAGTTTGAAACGTGTTTAGGGATTTTAGGCAGAGATAAACCTTTTCCATTGGCTGTCCAGTCGAGATCTGGGAATACAGTCTAAAATGTAAACCTAAGCCTTCAGGATTGTAATTTGGAAATACTCTTACATTTAATGCTGGACCAATTGTTAATTTTAAATCTGAGATGACTGAGTATTAAGGGATATAGGGTCAGGTCACAAATATACCATGATCTCAATGAATGGAGTGGAAAGGGATTGAGGGTGTAATTGGCTGACTCCTGTTCCCATGACCTATGTTAATGTGGGGAAAGAGTCACATCATGGCCGACCCATGCAAGCAGCATTCCCTCCAATTTTCTTTTCGCCTGCATGGGCCTCTGAGTGATAATGCCGTAGCAATGTGCAGAACAAAGACATGTCCACCCCCTTGACTGTTAAATGATTTGGTCTGTAACAAATTACATGCCTCTCCCCCTGCGTAAAGCAATACAAACCACAGAAGCTGGCAGCAAAGCAAAGTGTGGGTGCCCTAAGGAATGAAGCTAAGAGCCATACATTGTCAGGAAATACATGAAATGTACATCTGTAACTGGGTGCAAAGCTAGCAGACAAAGGAATGTAAGTTCCTGAGTTCCAAAGCAGTGGGAGAGTTGGTCTGAATCAGACGTGATGATATGGTGACCCTGATGGTTTGCCACTGTCGACTGTTTGTTTGGACAAATAGTAGAGGCCAGTGTGTGGAGTATGCAGAGACATTGTGGTGAAGGTCGAGGTGAACAAAGACCTGCGGAAGTGAGCATTGAGCTGGTAACCACTGATTTTTGGGAATTGGTGCCACCTGGCATCTTGGAGAAGGAACAGAGAACTGAAAACTCCACAGCAATAAAGCAAGTTGGGCAATTAATGAGATATAAATACACAGAAGTAACGTAAGCACTGCTGAGTAGTGAGATTCAGATCTCGCTGTTTAAACCTTCAGGGAAAAATTAGAATGTCGAGATTCTGATTTTGTTTATTTTTATTCTGTTTTCCCCATTTTGTTTTGTTGTTGCCAGTGCAAAATTCCATCCCAGAGCTTTTCAAACCTATCTAAAATAGTCAAACTATTATGTTTGGATTTACAAGCTCAGTCTCTGAATAATGAATCCAGTAATAAAACCACTATACCATGTATACAGACTGTGAGAGACCATGAAATGAGACACAAATTTTTCAGGGAAAAGTGCTGGGTGAGGTGGGGCTGGAGGGTAGTGTGGAGCGGACAAGGGAGTCAAGGAGAGAGTGGTCCCTCCGGAAAGCAGATAAGGGTGGGGAGGGAAAAATGTCTTTGGTGGTGGGGTTGGATTGCAGATGGCGGAAGTGTCGGAGGATGAGATGATGGTTTGGCGATCGGGGGTGGGGTCATGATCAAGGGGGCGGTAGGAGGAGGTGTCGGAGAGTTGGCGTCCCACCTCCTCCAGAAACCACCAAACCATCATCTCCCAAACCATCCACAACCTCATCACTTCAGGTGACCTCCCACCCACAGCCTCCAACCTCATCGTTCCCCAACCCTGCACCGCCCACTTCTATCTCCTTCCCAAAATCCACAAACCTGACTGCCCTGGTCGACCCATTGTCTCCGCCTGCTTCTGCCCCACCGAACTTATCTCCACCTATCTGGACTCCATTTTCTCCCCCTTGGTCCAAGAACTCCCTACCTATGTCCGTGACACCATCCACGCCCTCCACCTCCTCAAGAACTTCCAATTCCCCGGTCCCCAACACCTCATCTTTACCATGGTCATCCCTATACACCTGCATTCCCCATACAGATGGCCTAAAGGCCCTCCGCTTCTTCCTGTCCCGCAGGCCCGACCAGTCCCCCTCCACTGACACCCTCATCCGCTTAGCTGAACTTGTCCTCACCCTCAACAACTTCTCTTTCAATTCCTCCCACTTCCTACAGATAAAGGGGGTGGCCATGGGTACCCGCATGGGCCCAAGCTATGCCTGCCTCTTTGTAGATTACGTGGAACAGTCCCTCTTCCGTACTTACACTGGCCCTAAACCCCACTCTTCCTCCGTTACATTGATGACTGTATCGGCACCGTCTCGTGCTCCCACGAGGAGCTCGAACAGTTCATCCACTTCACCAACACCTTCCACCCCAACCTTAAGTTCACCTGGACCATCTCTAATACCTCTCTGTCCTCCCTGACCTCTCTGTCTCCATCTCCGGCAACCACCTAGAAACCGATACCCATTTCAAGCCCACTGACTCCCACAGCTACCTAGAATACACCTCCTCCCACCCACCTTCCTGCAAAAATGCCATCCCCTATTCCCAATTCCCTCACCTCCGCCGCATCTGCTCCCAGGATGAGGCATTCCACTCCCGTACATCTCAGATATCCTCGTTTTTCAAGGACCGCAACTTCCCCCCCTCAGTGGTCGAGAACACCCTCGACCGTGTCTCCCGCATTTCTTGCAACTCATCCCTCACACCCCCTCCCCGCAATAACAACCAAAACAGAATCCCCTCGCATTCACATATCACCCCACCAATCTCCGGATCCAACGCATCGTCCTCCGACACTTCTGCCATCTGCAATCCGACCCCACCACCAAAGACATTTTTCCCTCCCCACCCTTATCTGCTTTCCGGAGGGACCACTCTCTCCTTGACTCCCTTGTCCACTCCACACTCCCCTCCAGCCCCACCTCACCCAGCACCTTTCCCTGCAACCGCAGGAAGTGCTACACCTGCCCCTACACCTCCCCCCTCCCCCCATCCCAGGCCCCAAGAAGACTTTCCACATCAAGCAGATGCTCACCTGCACATCTGCTAATGTGGTATACTGCATCTGCTGTACCCGTTGTGGCCTCCTCCACATCGGGGAAACCAAGCAGAAGCTTGGGGACCACTTTGCAGAACACCTACGCTCGGTTCGCAATAAACAACTGCACCTCCCAGTCGCGAACCATTTCAACTCCCCGTCCCATTCCGCAGACAACATGTCCATCCTGGGCCTCCTGCAGTGCCACAACAATGCTACCCCGAAGGTTGCAGGAACAGCAACTCATATTCCACTTGGGAACCCTGCAGCCCAATGGTATCAATGTGGACTTCACAAGCTTCAAAATCTCCCCTCCCCTTACCGCATCCCAAAACCAGCCCAGCTCATCCCCGCCTCCCTAACCTGTCCTTTCTCCCATCTATCCCCTCCTATCACCTCAAGCCCCATCCCCATCTCCTACCTACTAACCTCATTCCGCCCCCTTGACCTGTCCGTCCTCCCTGGGCTGACCTATCTCCTCCCTACCTCCCCACCTACACTCACCTTTACTGGCTCCATCCCCGCCTCTTTGACCTGTCTGTCTCCTTTCCACCTATCTTCTCCTCTATCCATCTTCTATCCGCCTCCCCCTCTCTCCCTATTTATTTCAGAACCCCCTTCCCCTCCCCCATTTCTGAAGAAGGGTCTCGGCCTGAAACGTCAGCATTCCTGCTTCTCTGATGCTGTTTGACCTGCTGTGTTCATCCAGCTCTACACCTTGTTATCTCCCCCTGTCTACGTGGGTTTCCTCCAGGTGCTCCGGTTTCCTCCCACAGTCCAAAGATGTGCAGGTTAGGTGGATTGGCCATGCTAAATTGCCCGCATGTGTTCAGGGATGTGTTGATTAGGTTGGGTTCTAGGGGATGGGTCTGGGTCTGATGCTCTGAGGGTCGCTGTGGACTTGTTGGGCTGAAGGGCCTGTTTCCACACTGTAGGGATTCTAAGAACTGGGAATGCTGTAAATCAGGAACAAAAACAGAAATTGCTGGAGAAGCTCAGCAGGTCTGGTAGCATTTGTGAAGACAAAATCAGAGTTAACGTTTCGGGTCCAGTGACCCTCCCTCAGTTCTTTACTGAAAACGCAGGGCAATTCACACATTAATTGTTCAGTCTCTCAGTCACTAGTCTGATGCAGCAGCTTACAGGCTGATGATGAGTGACAGTAGTTAGCTATCTTGTAATACTTTGCTACAGGAGGAGACATTCATTTTCAAATGCTGTCTGGCTACAGGAAGGGTATCAGATGACTAGAGGACAGCTAATATGGTAACATTATTCAGGAAAGGTGGTGAGGCTAAACCAGAGAACTACCAGCCAGTCAGTCTAACATCAGTGGTACAGAAATTATTGGATAAAATTATGAGAGACAGAATTAACCTCCACTTGGAGACACAAAGATTAATCAAGAATAGTCAGGTGGAAATCATATCAAACAAATTTAATTCAATCTTTCGAGTTTGATGAGTGTAGTGCAGTTGATGTAGGCTATACAAACTTCAGTAAGGCTTTTGACATGGTCTTGCATGACAACTGGTTAAGAAGCTAACAGCCTACGGGATCTAGGGCAATTTGACAGATTGGACCCAAAATTGGTTTAGTGGCAGGAAGCAGAGGGTGATGTTTGAAGGGCATTTTGTGACTGAAACCTGTCTCCAGTGGTATACCACAGGGTTCGGTGTTTGGTCCCTTACTGTTTGCTTTGTATATTAATGATCTAGATATAAATGTCAGAGACATGATCAGTAAGTTGACAGATGACATGAAAATTGGTGTGGTAAATAGAGAGGAGGAAAGCCTTCAACTGCTTCACCAGATGGGTTGAACAGTGGCACGTGGAATTTAATCCTGAAAAGTGAGGGGTGATGCACTGTGGGAGGATTAACAAGGCAAGAGGGCAGATATCGAATTCTTTTTTTCTCTATTCATTGATGGGATGAGGGCATCGCTGGCTAGGCAACATTTATTGCCCCTCCCTAATTTCCCAGAGGTCAGTTGAGAGTCAACCACATTGCTATGAGTCTGGAGTCACATATAGGCCAGACCAGGTAAGGATGGCAGCATCCTTCCCTAAAGGACATTAATGAACCAATGGTAGGTACCTAGGAAGTATACAGGATCATAAAGACCTTGATGTACATGTCAATATCTCCTTGGAGTCAACAGGGACAGGTAGATAAGGTGGTGAGGACAGCATATGGGATACTTGCCTTTATTGGTCGAGGCACTGAATACAACAGCGAGGAGGTTATAATGGAGCTGTATATAACATAAGTTAGCCCCACAGGTGGAGTACAGTGTACAGTTCTGCTACAGTTTAGTGATTGCACTAGAGAGGGAGCAGCAGAGGTTCACCAGGATGTTGCCTGAGCTGAAGCGATTCAGTTATGAACAGAGATTTGATAGGCTAGGATCAAATAGGGGGGTACAAATCTCCATACATATACAGATCATGGATTATTCATCAACATGAGTAAGTCATGAGTTGTACAAAACTGCATGCATCTTTCATATTTGACCCTAATTAGTTCTTTAATTTTACAAATTAATCCAAATAGCCATGATCGAATGGCGGAGCAGACTTGATGGACCAAATAGCCTAATTCTACTCCTGTAACTTTTGGTCTAAACTTGAATACATTTGGATTAGCAATTCCTAATGTTCATGTTTGTCACTCATGCAGTCAATTATCTTCCTAATGTGAATGCAGATGGCAAGTCAAAGTATTCATTATAGACACTGTGTGATAATTACGGATTGAATGATAATATCAGCTTCTAGGCATTAAATGAAATGCTTTGTGTAAAAATTAATCTTGTTGATTAATTTGTATGAATGGAATGACATCATCACAGGTAGTTAAAGCATTGCTCATATCCTATTTATCCTTTCAGAGTCTGACAGAGGAGCACTGCAGACGATACTGGTAGAAAAGATGATGAAAGTGCTTTGCTGGAAGTCCCATACTTAGTGGTGCAGCCCACCCACACAGAGCAGTCATTGCTGATTCCCTGCCAAAAGGAGGTGAGAGCAACTGACAGAAAGACAGCGAACAAATGCACTGGAGAATGAATGAAAATACACAGACCACAGACTGATCCTCCTCACTGACAAACAAGCTCATACACTCTGAAAACCCCACTGCAAGGAAACTATCCGTCTGAAGCAAAAGGAAAAGAATTTGAGCTTTTGAAGGTGTAACATCAGCAGCTTTATTTCACTGATGAATGAATAACAAGCCTGAGGTCAAGGGCTAGTTTTACACGTGCCGTTTTGATCTGGGATAGAGATTATTTTTCTTTGACCATAATGAAATCAGCATCGTTTTTTAAAAGGAAGCTGGAGTTGGTGAAACAAGCCAGTGATGAACACACGCAAGGATGAATCACTTGGAACGGTTGTGCTGCTGCAGTTTCGGTCTGGACTATATGTTTCTTAAGAATGGTGACAGGACTGGAGTGAATGTTGTCTTTAATGATACTCGAGAGAGGCCAGGTGAATAATGGCTTTCAATTTGCACATTCCCGGCTCTCCGTGTCAGGACCTTGTGTTCCTTTTTGCCTCCGATGGTGACACTAATGAATATGAAAGATTCTGCCTGTGAGCCCCGAAAGCCAAGGTTCCAAGAATGAGTTCTTTAACTGAAGTGGGGAACACTCTCAATCTGACTACGTACTCCATGGCACCGCTTCTGCTGAATCTCAGCGTGCTTGGCAGCAGAGGCCTGACAGGGTTTACGGTAAATCGATCTGGCTCCTGTAACCTTACCCTTGCCCCTGAAGCCCAACCAAGTGATGCTTGCAGTGAGAGAAGGGGGAAAAACTGGCCAGCCCTTCTTATCATCATCATCGTCGTCCTGACAATCGGGGGAAACATTCTGGTTATCATGGCAGTGTCACTGGAGAAAAAACTGCAGAATGCCACTAACTACTTCCTCATGTCTCTGGCCATAGCAGACATGCTGGTGGGGATCCTTGTCATGCCCGTCTCTCTCATCACTGTACTGTATGGTGAGTAAGTACAACAGCTTTCTCAGACTCTTTAAAAAAAAGAACCTTAACTCCTGATATGTTTTTCTTTTCTAATTCCACTCCATTTCCCTTAGTCCTCAATGGTGTGCAGGGTGAGACAATTACTACTGACTGAAGCAAATGGATTCCTGACAATTGCGAGGAAGAATTGATTAAGACACTACTCTGATTTAACATGAGTTGCCAACTCAGCTTAGAATCACTACCCATTATCTATCTTAAATGTTACATTTTGGTCCCTGCAGAGAGCAGAGCACTGAAGGGGTGCTGTTAGGTCATGTATCTCCTGATTAGGCTGAGTACTTATGCTGTTCATTGTGAGACAGAAATAGAAATGAGTCATGGACCTTTTCACTAATTCTTCGAGAGAGTTGTCTTAGTCAAACCGCCACTTCCGAACAGGGTTCTTGTGAGCTTTTAAACATGCTCCCACGTATTGCAAAAAGCAAACACATAGCAGAACTGACGTTACATTAAACATGGTGCATGTGGCACATGCTGAAAACTGATTGCAAAGATCTGGCAGTACCTGTTACTCCTCTAGTGTCGCTGGAATTTGTACTCATCATCACACAGGGCATCTATGTGACATGTGGTCTAATATTACCCTCACATTGTGCAGTCTGCAATATTCGCCTTACCATTGTGCAGTCTGCACTATTATCTATAAACTGCGCAGCCTGCAATATTACCCTCACATTGCGCAGTCTGCAATGTTACCCTCACACTGAGCTGTCTGCAATATTACCCTCACGTTGTGCAGCCCACAATATTACCCTCACATTGTGCAGTCTGTAATATTACCCTCACATTGTGCAGTCCGTAATATTCATCTTAACAGTGTGCAGTCTGCACTGTTATTTATAAACTGTGCAGACTGCAATATTACCCTTACTCTGAGCAGTCTGTAATATTGCGCTCACATTGTGCAGCCCACAATATTGCCCTCTCATTGAGCAGTCTGTAATATTACCCTCACATTATGCAATCTGCAACATTCACCTTAACATTGTGCAGTCTGCACTACTGTCTATAAACTGTGCAGACTGCACTATTACCCTCACATTGTGCAGCCTGCAAAATTACCCTTATATTGCGCAGCCTCTAAAGCCATCCTTAAATTGAACAGCCTGCAATTTACCCTCATCTTCAGCAGTCTGAAAAACTGCACAGGCTGACGATATCCAACTGAATTTGGCCTGAAGCTGTGGGCAGCACTGCCTTGTCCTCTTTAAGCAGACCTAGCAGGGATTTGTGGTCCATGATTATTACAAATTTACATCATTAAAGGTACTGGTGAAACTTCCTGACTCCAAATATGACTGCCAAACCTTCCTTCTCTTTCCGGGCATATTTATGCTCTTTATTAGCCAAAGCCGTAGATGCAAACACTATTGGGCGTTCCTCTTCATTGGACCACTTATCAGCCAATACTATTCCAATACCATACCGAGAGGCATCGCATGTCAACACCAGATCTCGCTTCATAGTGTACCAACACCTTAGAGGATGACAGCTGTTTCTTCACTTTCCCTGAAAGCTATGGCTTTGCTGTGCGACCATTTCCAAGGCTGACCCTTTTTTAAGAGTTGATGTAGCGGTGCCAGGATGGAGGCCAGGATATGTATGAACTTTCTGTAACAGTTCACTGACCCAAGGAAGGGCCTAAGCTCCAGTACAGATGTGGGAGCCAAGGCAACTTTAATTACCCTCACTTTATCTTCCAATGGGTGTCACCCGGTCTTGTCAACTCTGCAGCCCAAGTAGGTCACTATGAACGTAAATTTTTCAATTCTAAGGCATATGCCTGCCTGGCAGAAATGTCTAAGGATTATGTCCAAGTTCTCTAAGTGCTCCTTATTGGTCTTCCCTGTTATTAGCACGTCATCTAGATAAATGGCGACCTAGAGTAGACGTTGTAAAATGTTCTCCATCATCTGCTGAAAAATTGCACAGGCTGATGGTATCCCAATGGCAGTTTTATATATTGATACAAACCCTTATGGGTATTAATCGTAGTATACTTCTAGTAATCCTCATCCAACCGCAATTGCAAGTACACATAGCTCATGCCCAGCTTTGTAAAGGACAGCCCCACTGCCAACTTTGTGTATAAATCCTCTATGTGAGGGATTGGGTATTTATCCAGCTGCAAAAAGTGGTTTACTGCTTGTTTAAAATCCCCACAAAGGCGAACCGACCCATCAGGATTCACAATCAGTAGGACCGGTGCTGCCCATTCCAGCAACTGGACTGGTTTGATGATTCCTTCACTTTCCAGCCTCCGGATTTCTGCCTCTATATTTGCCCATAAGGCAAATGGTAGTGGGTGGGCCTTACAGAATCGTGGAATTGATTTGTGGTCCACATGCAAGATGGCCTTGGCACCTTTGATAGTCCTTAGACCTTCCTGAAATTCTTCTGGGTATTTAATTAGGACTTCACTCAGGCAGCTATTTTCTAATCAAAAAATGTTGAGCCAACCTAGGTGAATCTTTCTTAACTAATTTCACCCCATCAGGCATGGGCCTGAGCCTTTCACTACAATCAGTGGTAACTGAACCAGCTGCTTCTCATACAAGACCAGAACCGAAGTTGTACGTTTAATCTATGAAGATTCCCCGGTATAGGTTCTCAGTCTAGCCGAGGCCTTACACAAATTTAAGGGTCGGAGGCCAAAGCAAAATTTGTTAAGGACTGATTCTGCAATCACTGAAACAGTCATATCAGTATCGATCTCCATTAGAACCAGGTAACCATTTAACCAGACGTTCATTTTGATAGGTTCTGATTTGCATGTTGCTAAACATTGTAACTGTTCCAAAGCAGACGTAGATGGACTTTCCAGGGTGTGCATTCTCCTGGATACTGGCCGATGAGTTTACTTACTCAATTTAGGTCTCATGGGACTCTATTGCGGTCTCAGGTCTGCGTACTGGCAGCATTTACAATGGCTTACTGACCTGGATCATGAAGAAAATTGTAAACATTGGCCCAAGGCTTGAATTTGTTTTGGGGTTTTGCTGTGGACTGACCTAGAGTCTCTCTGTTCAGGATATGTCCTAACTGAGGCTATGCAATTGCCTTCACCAAGTGGTGTTCCCCAAACTCAGTCAGACTGGTGAGAGTGTCCACTTCCATCGGAATACCCTGCAATTTATATGCTCCACTTTCCTGATTTTCCATTGATAAAGCCAGTTGTAGTACCTGTTTGAAGTTCAGGTGGGCTTCAGCTAGTCAGCACTTTTGCATGGTTACATCATTACTCCCCCATACCAAATGGTCTCTCAACATCTCATTAAGGGTTAAATCCAAGTCACATGCCTCTGCCAGTTATCTTAACCCAGTCAAAAACCCAAATACGGATTCCCCCGGTTCTCAAATTGCCAAGTAAAACTGATAGTATCTCAGAATTAAAGGAGGCTTGGGTCGTAATATTCCTTAACTAAATCTGTCAACTCTTGAAAGATTTTAGTATCTGGTGCCTCAAGGAAAGTTAGGCTCCTAATAACAAAAAAAGCTGTGGGTCCACAAGCTGTCAGGAGAATTACTCATTGCTTTTCATCTGCTCCAATGTCATTTGCCCGGAAAAAAAATGCATTCTTTCCATATACGGGTTCCAGTTTTTGATGGAAGGATCGAACGAGTCAAGCTTCCCAAATAACAGCATGATGCCAAAAAACCTTACCCCAACTCAAAGCGAGCAAATTTCTCCAGGAGCATGCTTTTCTCTCGTCATCTCTGAAATATCTCCACTGAGGCCATTAGCCCATCAGCAAGTCACCCTTTACTTACATGTGGAAAATCCTTGACACTGATCTCAGAATGAACAGGATGTTTGATATTGTTTTTTATATCTGTCAGCCAGGGCTCCCTGATTGGACCAAATTAACAGCCCCAGTCAGAGAACTCATAATCTATGCGGTCCACCTGGCTGACCTCATTACAATCACTACAAATGACACTTTACGAAAATTAAGACTTTTGTCTCCGACATTGATTCTGAGAATAAAATTTTGAAACCCAACAAGAAGGTGTTAATTAGGTCAGTGATATCACAAAAACAGGCAGTGGCACATTTTCTGCCCCATTATATACTAGGCCAGAATTCCTTTCTGCTGTTATTGGAAGACAATGCATAGACAGTGTTCCTAGTAAGCATCATCTCTGAGACCAGGGCTACAATACTTCAGGAAAGTTCTACAGCATATTGTACCTGGATTGGGCAAAACATTAACTCAAAAACATTGGTCGACTATCAGTAACGCTGCATCTTTTGTCATCAGTCCTTTTTTTAAAGATTTTTTCACTGTATGATGGGCATCTTTGGCATTTGTTCCCATCCCTAATTGCCCTTACTCAGTGACCTGATCAATCATTTCGAAGGTAGTTAAGAGTTAACGACATTGCTGTGGGTCTGGAGATCCATGTATGCCAGATTGAGTAAGGAAGACTGATTTCCTTTCCTAAAGGACATTGGTGAACCAGATGAGTTGTTATGACAATTGACACAAATTTCATGGTCACCATCACTGAGACTAGTTTTCAATTGTGGATTAATCAATCAATTGAATTTAAATTTAAATTATTGTGGTGAGATTAGAACCCACATCCTCAGATATTAGCATGCCTTTTTGGATTATCAGTGACATCACCATTACACTGCTATGACTCTTTCTATCACAGAGCTAATGCAACTTTTAAATGTTAAATCACAATAACCAGAATTTTACATCTAACAAACCCCTACACAGTCCCTCCATCTTGCAGAGCACACCGTTATATTTCTCGACATCAAATTGGTCTTTACCCTATCCTTTCTGCCTCAATTGTTTTTATAGCATCAGCATGATCAATACAACCTATACATATAGCTTATTTCATCTGCAGTTTTTACACACTCACTTAATACGCCCATGACCCTCTAATATCCACTTTGCCCCAACAACAGTCAATACAACTTCTGTACCATCAACAGGAGCTATGGTACTTCACAGAGGCTTCATCAGAAATAAATGCTTGCCATAGCAAAGTGTGATAAAATAGCTGGCCAGGAGTTAGTTTTCAAGGACACTCTTAAGGCAAGAGACAGAAAACTTAGTTTGGACAAGAAATTTAACTTACTGAAAAGCAAGAGCAAATATTTTTCAGAAGGTGATTCATGGTAGTTGATTGGTTATACGTGCTCACTGATGTACATTGGCTCCTGGGCAACATCTCAATTTTCAAATTCTCCCCTTTGTTTTTCAATCAATCAATAGCCTCAACACTCCCCAATTCTGAAATTGCCTCCAGGCCTATAATTCTCCATGCAACTTTCTACCCTTCTAACCCTGATTTCTTGCCCCTTTCCAATTTTAAATCGCTCAATCATTGATGGCTGTGTCATCAGCTTCCTAGGCCTAAACTTTGGAGTTCTCTCCCTATACTTGTCTACCTTCCTACCACTCTGTCTTCCTTCATGATACTCCTTAAGACCTTCCTTCTATCTTAACATATCTGTGTGGCACAAAATCAGATTTGTTTTTTGATAATGATTCGTTGAAGCATCTTGGAAGGTTTTTCTTCATTCAAGGGTTATATGCATCTGTCGATTACTTCTAGTGTGGACGAGGATCACTTTTCTAGTCAAATGAGAAATGTTTCATTGAGTAAACAATATGAATTTTATTACACTACTGCAACTCTTCACAGATACAGGAAGATGGGAGTGCACTATCCTTAGATCTGTCTTCTACAGGCTCCTTCCTTACTCTGACTAAGTCCCCATGACATCACCACAGACAGTGGTATCATCTGCACTCAATCAAAAAACAACCCTTTCTAATGTTTTCAGTCCCATATACCACATTCCCCCAAGTCTTTTTCCTCATATTCATTACATTGTTATACATTTGTTGATATATTTACGTTTACCACTACTTCACTTCTGAATCACAAATTAAGACAATCTGGAAGTTTCAATATTCCCTCTGAATGTGTTCTCCTTGGACTTGGAAGAATGGTGATTTGCTGGGAATAAGGTAGTTGACTTGGACTGCTTTCCTGACAGTCTGATGTCTGTAGTTCTCTCTTCAGCTGTTTTTTTTTTATTTCTTGTACTTCTTTTGCAGAGGATTTCAGTGTTGTACATCTATCCTTTCTAACTGTCAGTGCTGCCCCTGCAATAGCAGGTGATTTTTGTTTCTTCATTCAAGTATCTTGGATCTTTGCATGGTACTTATCAATTTTAGTGGCCTGTTGTTCTCATTCCTCCTACAGGCCTGTGCTGAAATAGGTGGGCTTAATTTCTTGAATATTTCGGCCTTTCTCCTTCTATTTTAGTGATTGAATTGTTGGCGAAACTTGGTCACTTCTTCAGTTCTGTCACTTGAAGATTCACTCTTGCTTGATCTGATACCTTTATTAATGTTTGGGATTCTTCTTTGGATAACGGGGAGGTCAGACACTTTGCTTGATCTTATCCCCTCCAGATCACCTTAGCCCCTAATGGCAGGCTTGAATTTGAGGTGGATAGTTGTTCGCTGTGCTGTATGGTAATGCTACTCAATCCAGTTGCTGATGTATCTATCAGCACGCATTCTCTCAAATGGTTCAGTTGCTGCCTCTTTGCCTACACTTCATTTTGAAGTTTGCCATTTAGAATCTGACCTCTCCTCAGATTTGATAGCAGTGGAAAACATTTCAGCCAAACCATTATAGTCGCAGCTTTCTTTCTCATTTACGGAATGAAACATCATATTCCAATGTAACTAACCTCAAGTGATTATGCTGCATTTTTTTAGGTTCTGTTATGAGCTTATGGGGTCCTGCAAAAATTTTCTAATACTTTTCCTTGAAGTTTGTTATATAGCCACTTCAAATCGCTGAATGAGATTGAGGACAATACAGTACTTAGGAGAGAAAATTCTTGACTGCGCAGTACATAAAAGTTTTCTGGTGTTCAGTATCCTCGACATTACATGATTGTTTGTAGCATATGTTTAACATTAAATGCGATGCCTCCTGGACCATGCAATAATAATAACTAATAAATAATAATGAATCTTGCATGGGACTGAGATGACTGACCTCTAACAACCATCTTCGTCTGTGCCAAGTATGACTCCAACCAATGAAGAGCTTTCCCTCTAATTCCCAATCTGGCCTTGACGCCAAGTGCAAGTTGATCTACCATTCTCAAAGGCAGTCTATCCCTCTTAAACGAAAGCTGCTCTGAATAATATTGCTGCAATTGCAAACATGGAAAATGGAACATGAGTAAACAGAAAGGGTTCTGGGGTGATAAATGGGCAGTGGAGGCATTAACGGTAAAGTTGGGCAAGAAAAGAGATGGCATCTTCCCAAGGGGGAGAAACTCTTCAGGGCCATGTTCAGAAGGGATTGAGAGTGAGTGATAAGGGATGTCAATTCCTGGACACTGAGGCTCTAAAAGCATAGTTACAAAAAGCCTAATGACAGAACTGGATTTGCTTTCTCCCATCAACCAAACACACTGCTCCACCCAACATCTCACAACACCACCCCTCACCCCTCAGTCATCCCTGGCACTCAGGATTTATGCCTTACATCAGATACTCCACATTAAACACCTATTATTGCTTCCTGCCCACCACCTAATGCTCATTTCCAAATGTACCTGCAATTATTCCACTTTGGCAGACACTTCACCCAGACACAACCCTAATATAATCATTAACATACATTCCACTGTCTTGGAGGACAAGGTGGTAAACTATACAACAGGACACAGAACCATTTCTTTCCCCACAGAACTTCACTTACAATCATAAAGCATCACAGCACAAAATGAGGCCCTTCAGCCCATTGAGTCTGTGCCGGTCATCAAGCATCTAACAACTCTAATTGCATTTCCCAGCACTTGGACCATGGCCTTGTATTCTGTGACATTTCAAGTGATCATCTAAATACATCTTAATGTTGTAATACTTTCCACTTCTACCACCCTTTCAGGCAGTGAGTTCCAGATACCCACCATCCTAGGAAGGGTTTAGAGGGATATTGGCCAAATGCTGGCAAATGGAGCTAGATTAATTTAGAATATCTGGTCAGCATGAATGAGTTGGACTGACAGGTCTGCTTCTGTTCTGTACAACTCTATGACTCCACATCCCTTCTAAACCTTCTGCCCCTTACCTTATGTTTATGACCCCTGGTAAATGACCCCTCTACTAATGAGAAAAGGCTCATTCCTATCGACCCTATCTATGCCCCTTAAAATTTTGTAGCCTTCAATCAGGACCCTATCTTGACAGCGAGCTTTTCATTTACAGAGGTTACTTTTTAAATCTCGACAGTTCCTTCATTAGACGATGCTGTCATGTAGTAACATTACCTTCTGTATTTGTGTTAACATAATTGGACTCTCAGAGAAGCAGAATTAGAACAATTCCTTATTATCTTCAATAATTATCAATTCCATTAAACTTAAAGCCACAACGCAAAAAGGTACACATCCATTTCTGAGTTACCATGATGTTTAAATTAGCACAAGAGGCATCAGTATAGAAAAGTATTTTTCAAAATAACTTAAATATTGTAATAGTGTATGCTTTGACATTCAACAAACCATCACCCCACACATACATTCTGCAACCTGGTAAGATAACCAGCAAAAAGCTTTCCATCACATATTCACAAATCTGAAATATTTTAACCAGGCAGTTACTCCCATTTTTGCTGTATCTCAGCTCTCAATCTCAGATTTAAATGTAACAATTAATACAGTGTTCATTACAAAAGCATCCAGTATAATATTTCTTACACAGTAGCTCCTGAACATATGCAAGCCTAAACTAGAGCTACCACATCCATTTGAAAATGATTAATTGCCTTACTGGTTTCAGGTTTTCCTAGCTCCTAGTATGCTGGTGCTCCTCTGTTGATGGGTTTTATTCTCTGTTTTGAATCATTGAATCCCTACAGTATGGAAGCAGGCCATTTGGCTCATCAAGTCCACACGGACTCTCCAAAAAAAATCCCAACTCGATATACCCCCCATCTTATCCCTGTAACACTGCATTTCCCATGGCTAATCCACCTAGCTTGCACATCCCTGGGCACTATGGGCTATTTAACTTAAACAGGCAACCTAACCTGCACATCTTTGGACTGTGGGAGGAAACCAGAACACTCAGAGAAAACCCACACAGAAACCCGGGGAAAATGTGCAAACTCCACACAGACAGTCATGTAATGGTGGAATCGAACCTGCGTCCCTGGTACTATGAGACAGCAATGCTAACCACTGAGCCACCATGCCACCCACTGTTCTTTGCAGCTCTCTGTCTTTCCCATCCGCTCTTGCAGCTGCCCCTATCTCCCCATTTCTTTACACCCTCCATCATTCTCTCATCCACCGTATAACCTGCAGCCTCTGCCTCTCCTTTCAGCCCCTTGAAGGCTCTCTATATCTAGCCCTCAGGCCTCCCTGTATCCTCATCACACCCCTGGCCCCTTGCAGTCCCCTATCTTGTCCCCATCCCTCTTGCAGCCTCCCTCTTCCTCACATCTTTCTCAAACTTGATAGGTGGTTGGCCTCCTCAACAAAATGGCAGATCTCTGCACCTGCTCCTGATCTCCTGACCAAAACAGTCTGCAAGTTCCTGACCCTATGCCCCAGTTCTCCTGTTCCACCAGTGACTCTCTGCCTGCTCACTGCTTCTCCAATCACAGGTTGTTTCTCTCCCAAATTTCCTACTGACAGGCTTACAGTAAACCTATCAGCAGCAAGCACGAGAGAGAGCCTGCCTGTGATTGAAGGAACAATTCCTCCTTATTTCTCTTCATTCTATTCTGGTGTTTAGCCACACTGGTATCTCATCAGTTTTCCTGAGTGCTGACAAATTCACAGCTATGCCTGTATGTGAATAGGAAAGATTTAGGAGGATATAGGCCAAACACAGGCAAGTGAAATTAGTCTAGTTTGGGAAACCTGGTTCAGCATGGACCATTTGGATCAACGGATCTGTTTCCGACTCTATGACTCTAGGTATTGTAGGAGCATCAGAAAATACAAGATGGAGCTGACCATTCAGTCAATCGAGTGTGTCCAACTATTCAATATAATCAAGGCTGATCATCTACTTCAAAGCCTTTTCCCCACATTATCTCCATATCCCTTTATATCATTAGTGTTAATGGGCTGATAACATTCCTATGATTAGTTGCAGCTCATGAGTGAACATTTTCAGTCAATTTGAAGGCCGGTTCTGCCACCACTCCTGTGTATTTTGAGCATTGCAATAGAAGGAGTCAAGGAGATCAGCATCTCCTGTTCCTGGGGTCTCTAAAGGGGATAGTTCTCTACATCACCGGGTGATAGACAGAGAGACTATGGTATCTAGTGTTCTGAAAAAGATTGAGGATGATGGTATGTTCCTGACATTTTCCTCTTCTCAAATCCCAACTCACTCCCGTCCCACTCTCTGGGAGGAGCAAGCTGCTGATGGTGAGACAAAGGACCTTTTCCTTCTCAGCTTATTGCACATCCTTCACATCAATCGTCCCTTCTGGATTCTTCCTGAACTGCCCAAGAGCTGCCATCAGCAACCCTAACGCTATCCCAGCCACAGGAGCCCCATGAGGAATAAAAGCAACAGCACTTCACTGATGATGATGGGAAATTGCTCAGACACTGCCACTGTAAATGTCATGGAGTTGGCATCAACGCATGTTGCAGCCTTGGGCACAAGAGGGCTACAGCCAGGTCAAGAGTAAAGGAAATTTTGTTTCTATAGATTACCTGAGAGTAAGGATATAGATGTCCTCAGCTGTAGAGGGTTCAGATGAAGACCTTAACTGAGCAACATACAGGAGAGCAGAGGTAGGTTAGTACACTTTGATGCCGGGTACATAGGCTGGCCTGCCAGACAGCCTAGTGTCACTGTCAAGAGCCATGGTGCAGTCTAACTCCAAGTCAGAAGGGTGCTACACAGAGCTTCCCCACACTGCAGTCTCTGCTTCAGCCTGTCCTGCTGCAGATGCTGAGACAGAGCCTCTGCAACCCCATACCTGTTGCTGCCTCTGTGTGTACAGGTCACTTTGCCAACCTTGAGACCATACAACAGCACCTTTCACCAAATCCAGACACTCACCACAACACCACCAACAGCAATTCTGGAGACTTTATAATGAAGGAGGTTCCTTAAAGTTGCATGGGTGCCTGACTCTTTATATAAACATGAATGTTCAGTCCCACATTCAATTCAGCACCTTTGCTGAGTGACGCACAAATTCAGAGGCCAGACCTGCACGGTCTAAATTAGGTACTGCAGGAACATGGGAACATAGGAGCTGGAGTTGGTCATTCAGTCTATCAGTTAAATTCTACCATTCAATATAATCATGGATGACCATTGACTTTCATGCCTTTTCCCACATTATCCCCATATCCCTTTACATCATTGGTTTTTAGAAATCTGTCAATCCCTCTACTTTAAACTATGACTGAACTTCCATATCCCTCTAGGGGAGAGAATTCTAAAATATTCACCACCCTGTGAGAGAAGGAAACCTGTCCTCATCTCAGTCCTAAAGGCTTTTTCTTTACTGACAATCGAGAAGTTGGTTTTTCACAGGCTTTCAGTATCATTAGGAACAGCAGCACAGTCATCTCTCTCAAGAGGGCAAGTCTCCAATGACCCCTCAGAGCAGTCTTATTTCTAAGGTAGCAGGCAGCCTCAAGCACCTTTCAGTCACCAGAAGGGGGAACAAGTTGCCAAAGATTTTCATTTTGCACTTATCAGGATAAGTGCATCAGGATTAAGTGTAGGAATGCCAAATTTCAAACAATTGTAACAATTCAGTCAATGGGAGAAAAAGTGCTGATTGGTTAAGTCAACTCTGATTGGCTGAGGTATTACCATAGAGAAAGCACAGAGAAACTATAGGTTCCCTGAGCTCTCGGGTGATTCAAAAAAGAAGTATGCCTTGAACATACTGCCATTGTTTCTAGAAAATAAGTACCTGCGCATATCACTCCCAGTGATCGTAAGTGTGCCACATTCCATGATTAACTGATTACCTTATCAGCACCCTTTGCTCATGTGCTATATATTATTGTGATCAATTGAAATTTGGCATTCTTGCATTTATCCTGAAAATACAAGAGGAAAGGTTTCTGCCACATGTCTCTTCGTTCAGCAAAATTCATGTTCTGTGCTACCAAGTGACTGAGTAGTTCATAGGATCCCTACAGTATGGAAACAGGCCCTTCAGCCCAACAAATCCACACCAACCCTCAGAACATCCCACCCAGATCCATCCCCCTAATCTATACATCCCTGAACACTATGGACAATTTAGCATGGCCAATCCACCTACCCTGCACATCTTTGGACTGTGGGAGGAAACCGGAGCACCCGGAGGAAACCCACACAGACACAGGGAGAATGTGCAAACTCCACACAGACAGTCGCCCGAGGGTGGAACTGAAACCGGGTCCCTGGCGCTGTGAGGCAGCAGTGCTAACCACTCATCTTTCCAAACCAAAATGTATCACCTCATCCTCTTCAATAGCAAGGTTTTTTTTCCATTCATTTGCAGCTGTTGCTGGATGGCCAGCATTTATTGCCTGTCCCTAGTGAGCATAAAATGCATGCTTTTGTGCTCTGGGGTATCCCACCTCTACTTCCCACATTGTCATCATCATCATCTAGTTCCTGTATTTACATTCCTATCTGGGGAAGTTTAGAGTTTGTGTGTTCACAATGTGTGCATGTCATCCAGAAATGCAGAATTTACCTTTCATTTCACTATTAATTAGTTTTCTAAATTTGTCAATCTTTAATTTAAAAAACACAGATAAGAACATTCTGTGTGGTGTCAAGCTGCTGCTTTCTCTAAAAGAAAATCTTAAGTATCAAAACAAACAGATTTATTTTAACTTAACTACAATGTCAGTGAATCTGGTTTTAATGTGACAGGTTCTCATTTTAAATGAGGAAAGAGGAACTGATAACAGATAAAGCTCAGAAGAAATCTACAATGATGTTAGATATTTAGTATATTGTGAAGGCATCAGTGTGACACGGATGAGCAAAAAATAACTTTCCGTTCAGTTACCTTTTGTGTCTTGTTATTTGAAGTCTGCTTAAAGGATTGACCCTCTCCCAAATGCCTGGGGGTTGGAAAGTATAATGATGCAGAAGGAGGCAATTCAGCCCATTGTGATGTGCTGGCTCTTTGAAAGTACAAGCCAATTGTCCCGCCCCTGTGCCCTTTCCCTCATAACTCAGCTAGCAACAAATTGACAATCTTCCTTTGAGATTCATCCCCAGAGCTCAGGCCTAACTCTTCTGGAGATTTTGCAGAACCTCCTGGTCTCTGTACTCATGGCACAATTTACAAAGCCAAGGATTCCAAATGCTTTTTTTCCTTCACAGGGTTATCAAGGTCCTACCACTTTCAAAGATTTGTACCTTTACACCTTTGGGTCTCTCTGTTCATGCACCCATGTCAAGATTACACCATTTAGTTTATATCACCTGTCCTCATGCCTCCTTCCAAAGGCATCATTTATATTTTTTGGTATTCTACCTCCCATGAATCTGTCAATCCACTCATCTATGTCTTTCTGAAGTCTGTTACTATCCTCCTTATTATTCATCGGTTTTGTATCTGCAGCCTTGGAAATGATACTTTTACACCCAAATCCAGGTCATTAATGTATGTCAAAAGGGGCAGTGGACCTAATAGCAATGTCTGGAGACTCCAACTCTACACTTACTCTCAGTATCAAAAACAACCATTCAATTTGACTCATTCACGACAACCTTCAGACTGAAGTGCCAAGTGGATGATCCAACTTGACCTTTTCCAATGGTGCCCAGCATCACAGATGCTACTCTTCAGCCGATTTGATTCACTCCATGTGATGTCAAGACATAGTTAGAGGTACTAGATACTGCAAAGGCTATGGGCCTTGTCAACATTCCGGCAATAGTACTGAAGATGTGTGCTCCAGAACTTGCCACTCCCCTAGCCAAGCTATTGCAGTACAGATACAACATTGATATCCACCTGACAATGTGAAAAATTGCCCAGGTGTGCCCTGTACACAAAAAGCAGAACAAATCCAACCCGGCCAATTACTGCCCCATCAATCCATTCTCGATCATCAGTAAAGTGATAGAAGGTGTCATCAACAGTGCTACGAAGCAGCACCTGCTCAGCAATAACCTGCTCAGTGATACCAGTTTGGGTTCCGCCAGGGCCACTCAGCTCCTGATCTCATTACAGCCTTGGTTCAAACATGGACAAAAGAGCTGAATTCCAGAGGTGAGGTGAAAGTGACAGCCCATGACATCAAGGCTGTATTCAACTGAGTATGGCATCAAGGAGCCTGGCAAAACTGGAATCAATGGGTATCAGAGGGCAAATGCTCCAGTGGTTAGAGTCATACCTGACACATAGGAAGATGGTTGTGGTTGTTGTAGGTCAATCATCTCAGCTCCAGGACATCTCTGCAGGCGTTCCTCAGGGTAGTGTCCTGGGCCCAATCATCTTCAGCTGTTTCATAAGGTCAGAAGTGAGGATGTTTGCCAATGACTGCACAACGTTCAGTACTATTCACGATTCCTCAGATACTGAAGCTGCCCATGTTCAAATGCAACAAGATCTGGACAATATCCAGGCTTGGGCTGACAGATAGGAAGTAGCTGTCATGCTACACAGATGACAGGCAATGGCCATTTCCAATAAGAGAGAATGTAACCATTACCCTTTGACATTCAATGGTATTACCATCACTTAACCTGTCACCCTATCCCCAACAACAACCTGGAGGTGACCAGCAACTGCATCAGCTATGTAATATTTTGGCTACAAGAGAAGGTCAGAGGCTGGGAATCCTGCAGCGAATAATTAAGTTGACTCTCCAAAACCTGGCCACAAGGTACAATCAGGAATGGAATACTCCCCTGTTGTCTAGAGGGGTGCAGCTTCAAAAACACTCAAGAAGTTTGACACCATGCAGGATAAAGCAGCCCATTTAATTGACACCACATCCACCAAACTTCAAATCTTCCACCTCTGAAATTCAGTAGTAACAGTTTGTAGTATCTACAAGGTGCACTGCAGGTTCCTAAGAAAACACTTTTCAAACCTCTGAACAGCACCATCTGTAACCCACCCCCCGAGCCACTCACCATCCTTACCTGGAAATATATAGCTGTTCCTTCAGTGTCACTGGGTCAAAAATCCTGGAATTCCCTCCCTAAGGGTATTGCAGATCATCCTACAGCACATGGACTGCAGCAGTCCAAGAAGGCACGAAAATTAGAAAATCACAGGTAAAGGAAAAGGTAGGATTGCAGATTAGTGATGAGATTGATTGTTACCGGAAAATGAAAGGGAGGGACAGAATGTGTGAATGTCCATATAGTACCAAGGAAGCATAAAGGTGTAGGGAAATTTGATAACAGAACAAACTTAAAGGCTTTGTATCTTAATGCATGAAGCATTCAGAATACAATAGATGACCGATGGTGCAAATCGAGTTAAATGAACATGATCTCATAGGCATTACAGAAACATGGTTAGAAGGAGATCAAAACTTGGAACTTAACAGTTAGGGATATTTGATCTTTTGGAGAGATGGGAGAGATAGAAAAGGTGTTGGGGTAGCAGTGTTAATAAAAAAATGAAATCAGGACAGTTGTGAGAGATGATCTAGGCTTGAATGAGGTAGAGTCCATTTGGGTGAAGATAAAAAACAGCAAGTGAAAGAAGACATTGGTAGGAGTAGGATACAGACTCCAACACAGCAGCCATTCTGTAAAGGAAATAAATCAACAATTAATAGGAGCATGTAAAAAGAACAGAGCAATAATTATGGGTGACTTTAATCTTCATGTTGATTGGGTTAATCAAATTGCAAAGGATAGCTACGATAATTGATAGAGCACATTAGGGATAATTTCCTAGAGCAATATGTCATGGAGCCAACCAGGCTATCTTGGATCTGGTAATGGGTAATGTGGCAGGTTCAATAAATGACCTCATGTAAAAAATTCCCTCAGAGGTCATGATCATAACATGACAGAATTTAATATTCATTTCGAGAGTGAGAAACTTGGGTTAGAAACAACAGAGTTTAACTTAAATAAAGGGAATTACAAACAAATGAGGATAGAGATAACTAACACGAACTGGGCAGATAGATTAGCAGGAATGATAGTAAACAACCAGTGGCAGGCATTTAAGGAGGTAATTCATGACTCTCGTCAAAAATACATCCTAGTGAGGAGGAAAGATTCTAAGAGAAAGATAAACAAAACATGGCTAACCAAGGAAATTAAGGAGAGTATTAAGTTGAAGGAAAAAGCATATAAGCAGGCAAAAGTCAGTGATAGCTCGGAGACTGGAATAAATTCAGAATCCAGGAAAGGAAGATTAGAAACCAAAGATCAGATTACAGAAACGGTTCAATGGCAGATGGGTCAAGAAGCAGAGGACATGGATATAAGGTGATTGGTGAAAGAACTAATGATGACAAAACCAGCGTCTTTTGTCCCAGTGGATACTTAGGTTCTGGAACACACAACCTGAGAAGGTGGGGGAGGCGGACTCTGTCTCAGTTTTCAAAAGGGAATTAAATAAGCTGCAGAAGAGAAAAAGATTGCCCGGTTTTGGGGGAAGGTGGAAGGGATAGAGATGGAATGGATTTCTCTTCCAGACAGGTATCCCAGAAATGACAGGTCCAGTAGCCATCTCCGGTGCTGTAACCTTCTATAATTCTTTTCTATGATTAGTGGCCATGCTTTCAACTGTCAAGATGGTATTTTTTCCCTCAACTCCTCGGCTTTTCAATCTTTCTGTCCTCCTTTAAGACACTGGCTAGAACCTACTTGGTTGAGCAAGGCTTTGGTCACTATCCCTAATGTCTCCTTATATGTTTCAGAGTTACATTTTCTTTGACTCTGTTATGTTCTGGCATTGGAGGGTAAAACACTACATTAAAGGTGCTCTGTAAATGCAATTGTTATTGTAGTGTTCAGCTTCAGTGGTGGTGTAAAATGGGTAGTGGCAGATTGTAATACACTTATTTCAATTTGCCCTTCCACTGTTTTTAGATGACAACACACAGGTGGCATTCCTGGTAACCATTAAAAACTCTGAGATCAGCCATGAAATGCTGCAGAAACATTCCAATGTCTACTCTCCCGTCAGGATGTGCAAAACACAATTATCTCATTCAAAAAACATTGTTGGACTTTCAGTAACCTTGGATTTTGCCATCTGGTAATTCTTTTTGTTGTATTCTTTCATGGGAAATGGGCATCATTGCCGAAGTATTTTATTGCATTTTCTGCAATCAGGATGTGCAAATATAATTCATCTAATTAAAAAAAATCAATGGTCTTTCCGTAATCTTGAACATCATCTGGCAACCACTGAGTTGCATGCCACTCAGCAACTTCTAAAAAAGACTTCACGTTAGCAGGAATTTTACAGCACAGAAAGCCCTTCACTTTTTAACAGTCTCTCTTTCTGTCTTGCAAACTTTAATCATTTATTTTAACTGCAACACAATAGTTGAAATGTCCTCTGGGTTCAAAAAAGCCACCCCAGGCATTTCCACAGCTCTCAAACTGCATGTCTGGCCCATGTGTGTTGTATGCCTGACCTCCACTTTAAGGGCATTTAAATGGTTATTGGATAAACATATGGATGATAATGGAATAGTTTAGGTTAGATGGGCTTCAGATTGGTTTCACAGGTCGGCGCAACATCGAGGGCCGAAGGGCCTGTACTGCGCTGTAATGTTCTATGTTCTATGTTCTATGTGACTGTACACCTCACTCATGTCTGACTGTTGACCTGATCCACATGTGACTGTACACCTCACCCATATCTGATGGATCACTTTACCCATGTGTGGCCATACACCATATTTTTGTCTATTCTCACCATGGTAGTGTTCACTGTGCAGTTTGCACAATTGAGGAATGTGGGTGTGGAGCTGGTGTAGTCAGCAGTATCAGTATCCAGTAAACAGTATCCCAGCTCCTAACAGTATCTAAAGCCTCCCTAAACCGCATGAGCACCTCCATTATTCCATTCCAGCTTCACCTTTGTCACCTCATGCCTTTTGAGAGCACCATGCATTCTCCAAGCCACCTCAGATTTCCCCATTTCACCCCTGTGCCCACTGTATATTCTCCAGAGCCACTCTCCCAGTACACTCTATGTGCAATCCTCAAATTCCATGCAATATCAATGGAAAATATCTTACATTCCAGTGAAATGGAGTGAAAACACAAGCCTCTCACCATCTACTTAAAGCCTGCACATTATTAATCTAAAAGGAAAACAATCTGCACTGTGGAAAAAAATCCTTATAATCCTTTTGTCAACAACCTGGAAACCTCATCAAAGACAGCCTTGTTATTACAACTTCTTGTGACAGTCATTCATTCTCAGATTATCTTGTTGTACTGAAACCTACTAGCACTTGAAATTCAGCCAAACATTCATAATGGCTGCAGGTGTACACACAGTAGACTGTTTTCTGGGGAGGAATATACAGGGGTTCATTTCAACTTCAAAACTCAGTACCTCTAAATCAATGTGCTGGAGCAGGTGGTTAGGACTTTTCCAAATGCCAAAGTCAGACATTTCTTTATTATCCAGGCCATCTAAATCATAACTTAAACCTGGCAGCACAGTCTGACAGAACATTCTGTAATATTTTGTTTTTTTTTCACATTGGAAAAACACTGCAATGAACAAATATGATTTTAGGCTGACCTTACCTTTTAAAGAACAGATCCATAGGATGAATCACTACATAAAAACACATCTACATTAAAATACAGCATCTATCAGGGGCATTTTCAGGTGTGAAAACAATCACGCTTGCTATTCCTGACCATTTAAGTGGGTTTTCTGTTTTCTCTGCAAAATCTCAAACCTGCTGTGTTTTTAAGAAGGTTTCAAAACCCCATCACCGTCAGGAGTGTTGTTTGGTAGAAAATATTTTCTGTGCTCAGTTCAAACTTGGGAATATCATCAGCAGATCCACTTTGTACACCGAGGCATTCCCAAATTCTCAAAAGGTCAGGAGACAATGCTGCAGGGTCGGGATTGAAGGGGAAAGATCAGATTTCCTCTCAAAAAAGAAGTCAGAGTGGGACCACCAAAACCTGCCTCGGAACCCAGACAAAAATTTGGATGAATGTCACTGATTTTGGGTATAATTACACAACAAGCCACCATTATAAATGAGAGCTTAGGAACTGTGAATGGATAAATGATAGAAATGCACACAGATTTATTGCTATTAATGTTGATAGTGTCTATGATTTGACATTGTGAAACAAAATGCAAGAAAATGTGGATGCTCAGTAAAACATCTAACTGTTTTAAATTCACTTAAATGTGGTGGTCCGGTGAACATCTGACTATGGGAGCAAGACTGAGACAGGAAGCAGTCGTGTTGCATATAATTTCAAATGCATCATAAAAAACACTGGGGGCTAACTTTTCCTCTTTGCAAATAGCTTCACCAAGATACAACTAATGGGGATGAATTTATATCTGAAATCATTACTAGGAGTTTGTGAAGCTAATATGTCCCAACCAGCAAAATGAGATTCCTGTGCACTGAAGCATCTTGAGTGGTGTCAGGAGAACACCAGAAGCCATGTCTCATGTTTATTTCAATGATAATGCAAAGCAAGACATAAACAAAGAGTTGTGCAATATCAGTAGAACATGTGGGGTGGGGGGTGCAGGGGTGGGGGTACTGGACGGTGTTTCGCTTGTGTTTATAGGCAGGGAGTAAGTTATGAAGAGGCCATATGGAGACTACAGAGAGATACAGATAGGTCAAGTGAGTGGGCAAAGACCTGGCAAACAGAGCATAATGCAGTCAAGTGTTAAATTATCTGTTTTGACAGGAGGAATTTAAAAAAAGGGTATTATCTAAGTAGTGAGAGATTTCAAAGCTCTGAGATGCGATGGGATCTGAATCACAAACTGTCAGTATGTATGTACATCAAGTAATTAGGATAACTAATAAAATCATTTGTTGTGAGGGAAATTGAATACAGAATTAATTAGGTTATGCTTTGGCTCTACAGGCCACTGGTGAGACCGCACCTGGAGTTTTTGTACAATATTGGTCTCCTGATTTAAGAAAGGGTGTTAGATAAATTGGAAACCGTTCACAGTAGGTTTATGAGATCCATACCAGGAATGGACAGGTCTCACTAGGAAAGGTTGGAGATGCTAAGCTTTACCTACAGGAGTTTAGAAAGCAAAAAGTGACCTGATTGGAACATATAAGATCCTGAGGCATCTTGATAGAGTAGGTGTGGAGAGGAGGTTTCCTCTCATGGGAAAATCTAGAACTAGAGGTCAAAGTTTCAGATTCAGGGATTGCTCATTTAAAACAAAAATGAGGAGGTTTTTATTTTCTCTGAGGTTCACAAGTCTTTGGAACTCTCTTCCTCAGGAGGTGGAGGAAGCAGAGTCTAAATATTTCTAAGGCAGATGTGGATAGATTTGTGATAATCAAGGAGGTCAAAGGTTATTGGGAATGGGTGGGAATGTGGAATAGTGTAGGTTTTACTGAATGATGGTGCAGGCTCAAGGAGCTAGTGACTTACTGCAGTTCCTAATTTGTACCTTTGAATGTTTTGTGTTACTTTGAGATAATTTATTGTTATGTACTGTTGTGTGTGTCATATATTTGAGATAAAAAGTGTTCTGTTAGAGATTCCGTAGGGAGGATTTCACAGCTGCACCTGAGCAGAACTTAATATGTGAGTGAACAGTATGCCATAGCAAAATAGGCATTTGAGCAGGAGAAAGCCATTCAGCCCATCGAGTCCATATCAACATTTAACAAAATCATGCCTCATACTCCTGCTCTCCCATCTTTAGCCTTTTAGAATCTGATCTATTTCTTTGTTAAATACATTCAGTGACTTGGCCCTCATTGTTTTCCATGGTAGAGAATTTGCCAGGTTTATCACCCTCTGAGTGAAGAAATCTCTCCTGATCTTAGTTGGAAATGGCCCATTATGTATCCTGAGCCCATGATGCCCTTCCTGGAACCCCATCCAGGGAAAAATCATCCCTGCATCCGCACCTCTCCGAAGTTTATACGTTGTAATGAGATCCCCTCTTATTATTCTAAACTCCAGTGGATACAGGCCCAGTCAATAATAGCCAGATGCTGTTGCTAATCCTCAGATCCAGCCGATAACCCCCAAGCCAGTTGTTAATCCTCAGACACAGTTAATAATCCCCAAACCATTAATAATCCTAAGAACTACAGCCTAGAATCCTGCCAGTGAGGAAAGAGGCCATTTGGCCCATCACGTCTGCACTGACCATCCGAAGAGCATCCACTCAGACCCTTCCCCTCACCCTATCCCCATAACACCACTTTTACGACGGCTAATCCACCTAGTCTGCATATCCCAGGACACTATGGGGCAATTTAGCATTGCTAACCACCCTAACCTTGGACTGTGGGAGGAAACTGGGGCACTCGAAGGAAACCAAAGCAGAGTCAGGAAGAACGTGCAAACTCTACAAAGACAGTCACCCAAGACTGGAATCAAACTCAGGTCCATGGCGCTGTGAGGCAGCAGTGCTAACCATGAGCCAAGACCCAGCCAACAATCTCCTGTTTCAGTCAATAATCCCCAGAACCAGTTGATAATCCTCAGACCCAGGCAATAATCCTCAGAGCTCATCCACGTTCTCCACTGAGGCCCAGATTAGTTGCAATCTGAACAACGTGCTCACTAGTGAGCCTGTTAGCAGCAAATGCGGGTGAGAAACAGCCTGTGATCGAAGGAGCATGAGAGAAACAAAATCTCTGATTGGACAAGCAGCTCCTCGCAGATTCTATCACAGATAGTATGAACTGCCGATGCTGGAGTCAGAGATAACACAGTGTAGAGCTGGAGGAACACAGCAGGCCAGGCAGCATCAGAGGAGCAGGAAAGCTGACATTTCGGGGCGGGACCCTTTTTCAGAAATGGGGGAGCAGTAGAGGGCCCTAAAATAAATAGAGAGAGGAGGGGTGGGGCTGGGGAAGGTAGGTGGGGTGGTGATAGTGAGTGCAAGTAGGCAATAGTGGGGGTTAGTCAGCGAGGTGGGAGGAGTGGATAGGTGGAAGAGAAGACAGACAGATTATTTCTGAAGAAGGGTCCCAACCCGAAACGTCAGCTTTCCTGTTCCTCTGATGCTGCCTGGCCTGATGTGTTCCTCCAGCTCCACACTGTGTTATCTTATCCTTGCAGATTCCGTCTCTCTCACATACAGGTGAGGTCTGGCTTTGACTAGTTCCTGGCCAATTCTGGGGATGAATTTCGCTGATGCCCCTGTGTATGTTCAAATGGAATTCACTGACCACATCCAAAGTCAGAGAAGGCCACTTGAGGGGGAGGTAGTCCAAGGTGGACATTTAAAGGCATGAACCCAGTACCATCTACACCCCTCCTCTCCCAGGCTCTGCTCCTGGGCACTCACCTGGCAAAACCAGGTCCCCTTCTATATACATACTGGAGAACTCCATACATAGGGAGGCTCCATTCCTGATTTGACCCCTTAGCTGTCAGTTGTGAGGAATCGGGAAAACAATGGTCTCTCCTTCATGGACTACGAGGTCCAATGCGTGTCACATATTGCAGCTGCTGAGCTGAATCCCAGAGACTGCGTGGCAATTGAGAATTGGTCAAAGATTGAGTTAACTGACCCACTTTTCCATCTGCCTGCGTAAATGTATACTGTTTCCTCGACCTCTTAAGATGTGAAATCACAACATCAGTTCTGACTGACACATGCATGCCAGAATCTGTTCACGATTGGAGGACGAACTCAATTTGAAGAGCACAATGAGAAATGAAAACATGTCGAAAGTCACAGTGATTGCACCCCTGGTTGTAACCTTGTGCAATGTCGGCATATCACTGTAATTCCAGTGCAAATGTCACTCTACAGTTACTGCCAGCACTGGTCTTTCACTGTTCCCTGAAGTGATAAAAATTTATTCCTATTCTTGGTCCTTGTTAGACCCAGATACAAAGTAGTAAAAGAGAGAAACAAAGTTAAAAGTTAAGCATTACAAACCTTCATAGAATAAGCAGTGAAAAAAGAAATGAGATAATAGTTAATATTAAAGTCCTTCTTAATATAAACTAGAAGAGCTTGAAGGGCAGCAGCCCATTGCTTCCTCTCTCTTTCTTTGCAAAGTGTATGATCTGAAAACCATTCAAAAGTCATCTTAACCACTCGGGAGAGCTCCTGAGTAAGATTTTTCTTGGAGTCTACCCCAATAACTGAAGCAAAGGGAATTCAGCATCTACAATTATTTCAGAAAGTGCCAGCAGCTTATGTGTGCAGAGAAGTTTGGGAATTGGAACACCACTGCAATAATCCGTGACTTTTTTATTTTTGATGATTTGGCCAAAGTATTTTAAAATTAACACTCTGCAGACCTTTCATTTTCCTTTGTTTTGTGAGCTTCTATGTTAGTTTTTACTTTTGAAAGAGGTCGACATATTTGCATAATCCAAAAGGTTTGTGAATAAACCTTGCATTTTTGTTGTTACTAATAAATCAGGTACTTGTCATTGACAAAAGAAACCTGGCTGCTTTACTTCTTAATATTGAACCTGACAAAATCTGAGACCCACGTACCTGGCCTTATCACCAACCTGTAAAATTTCTTGTGACTGTAAAGGAGTGAGACCCTTTCCAACCTCAGTTGTGAGACAGTTCAACAGTGACTGAAGGATAACCCAGATGTCCCTGGGATGAAACACAAAATTAGAAGCACAAATTCAACTTAAACAGTATACTGTCGGGGTTATTTTAGTGATCTACAAGCTGGGCATGACTGAGAGCTAAATACTCTATGGTATAAGATCTTTTTTAAGGAGAGAGGAGAAAGATTCAAAAAAGATATGGGGGCAATTTTTTTTTTTTTTTTTTTTACACAGAGTGGTTCATGCGTGGATTGAACTTCCAAAGCAAATGGTGGATGCAGGTACAGTTACAACATTTAAAAGACTTTGGATAAGTAAATGAATAAGACATATTTGGAGGGATATGGGCCAAGCGCAGGCAGGTGGGACTAGTTTAGTTAGGGATTATGGTTGGCATGGACTTGTTTGTTTCTGTGCTGGAAGACTATATGACAGGGAGAAAGAGAAATCTGGAGGATAGCAACATTGAAAAAACACACATTCACCACAATGGAAAGAAAGAAAAACATCAGTAATGGTGACCAAGCAGTGGAAACAGTATGAGGCAGAACTCGGAAACTGCAAACACCATTAGTGCCTGCCGAATGTTGTTTAGACACTCTACAGTCCTCCACTGTACTGATGCAGCAGGATACAGGTG
Source organism: Rhincodon typus (assembly GCF_021869965.1). Taxonomy (NCBI): domain Eukaryota; kingdom Metazoa; phylum Chordata; class Chondrichthyes; order Orectolobiformes; family Rhincodontidae; genus Rhincodon; species Rhincodon typus. The sequence continues at coordinate 69,393,729 of NC_063342.1, forward strand.
ACAGAAATAACCACATTGTATCAAGACATTTGAATTTTCACAGAGATTGGAGGAAGCACCGCTCAAGGAGTAGTGGTAATGAACTTGTGGAATACCTTTAGATAAATAATCGCGAATAATTGGGTAGAAATTTGTGGGCTCCCTATCGTTAACAATCAGCAGTGACTGTTTGTCTTGAAGCCTCTGTCTGGGCTTGCAGAAAAGAACCACTTTTGGGGAACAATGTCACATCCCCAATATACACAGATACTAAGGCTGCTTTATAGAGGCGACTTTTCAGGTATCCAAGCAAACACTTCACATCCATCTTCGACCCCTTAAATTTGCTAGGGGTTGAACCTGAGTTTCTGAGGACCTTTCGAGGAAATTCACATATGTCACACCATAATGGGATCTCTGGAGGCCTGCATGCTAAAGTTACATTCATTTTGGTGAATTTACCTTTTTTAGTGGAACTGTAAGCAGCTCTGGTATACTCCTCTGGGTCCCACAGCATCTCAGATGGTCTCACGCAGTCTGCGTCTCCCAACCACCTTTACCGAAGACTGCTGCCAGCAAAGCAAGGGGCAATAATTCTGCTTGCCATATTGCAGGAAGGCTATGGAGGTTTTGGAGAGGGTGTAGAAGAGGTTTACCAAGATGCTGCCTGGATTAAAGCATATGATCTGTAAGGAGAGGCTAGAAAAACTCCGGTTGTTTTCTCTGGAGCAGCGGAGGCTAAAGAGAGACTTGATGGAAGTCTATAAAATTATGAGATGCATAGATAGGGTTGACAGTCAGTATCTTTTTCCCAGAGTTGAAATGTCTAATACTAGGAGAAGAATTTAAAGTGACAGGAGGAAAGTTCAAAGGTGATGTGAAGGGGAAGTTTTTTTTTACATAGAGAATCATAGGAGTCTGGAACGAGCTGCCAAGGTTGGTGGTGGAGGCAAATACAATAAGGGCATTTACAGGACTTTTAGGTAAGCACATGAATATGCAAGGAACGGAAGGATATGGACCAAGGGTGGGCAAAAGGGATTAGTTTAATTTGGCGATAGTAGGAACTGCAGATGCTGAAGAATCTGAGATAACAAGGTGTAGAGCTGGATGAACACAGCAGGCCAAGCAGCATCAGAGGAGTAGGAAAGCTGACGTTTCAGGCCTAGACCCTTCTTCAGAAATGGGGGAGGGGAAGGGGGTTCTGAAGTAAATAGGGAGAGAGGGGGAGGCAGATAGAAAATGGATAAAGGAGAAGATAGGTGGAGAGGAGACAGACAGGTCAAAGAGGCGGAGGTGGAGCCAGTAAAGGTGAGTGTAGGTGGGGAGTTAGGGAGGACGGACAGGTCAAGGGGGCGGGATGAGGCTAGTAAGTAGGAGATGGGGGTGGGGCTTGAGGTGGGAGGAAGGACAGGTTAGGGAGGCGGGGACAAGCTGGGCTGGTTTTGGGATGCAATTGGGGGAGGGGAGATTTTGAAGCTTGTGAAGTCCAATTGATACCATTGGGCTGCAGGGTTCCCAAGCGAAATATGAGGTGCTGTTCCTGCAACCTTCGGGTGACATCGTTGTAGCACTGCAGGAGGCCCAGGATGGACATGTCGTCTGAGGAGTGGGAGGGGGAGTTGAAATGGTTCACGACTGGGAGGTGTAGTTGTTTGTTGCGAACCAAGCGTAGGTGTTCCTGGCTGTGTTAGGCTATGTTCATCCAGCTCTACACCTTGTTAACATAGTTTAATTTGACGTCATGTTCAGCACAACATCGTGGGCTGAAGGCCCCGTTCCTGTGCCGTACTGTTCTATGTTCTAATGAGGCCATGCTTCAGCACAGAGCTGCCTTGGTGTGGGCGACAGGTCATCACAATTACGGAACGGAGATCCACTGTTTCAAAATTGTGCCAACTAAGAGAAATTAGACTTCAAGCCTTCAAGAAAAATATCCAGGGGGTAATAAAAGTGACCCAGTCAGTTTCAAGACAATGATAAGGAGACTACACAAACCTCACGTCAAGACTCGAACCAAGCAATGCTTCCAAGAGCAGCACAGGAAGCATTTCAGACCTAACAAATTTGAACGAGAGCAGAAGTAAACTGCAGCTACAAGACAGAAGCCCAGGGTGCATCGCAAGATCTAGGAGCAGGCCAGTGTCTGGGTCAAGCTGGTAAACTGACCAGACATCGAGAGTTCGCCTGAGTTAAAGCAAAAATCCCATGTATGAAAAGGGAAACTTTTAAGTTGCGCAGTAATTTAGTCTGAAAGGGCGGTTATTTAAAAATCATTTGTAGCTCCAACTGAGCAGCTCTTCCACAGCACAGATACCGTTAAGCAGCTGCAAAATCAAAACCAAGACAACCACAAGATTAAACTTATAGATTCTGGGACAGGAGAACTGGGAAATCATTAACCACACCACTTTAAGCAGAGTGTTACAATTTTGTCAGACAGAGAGCCTTAACACATACAGACAGAAACTGCATGGGTGCAGGGGCATTGTTCTCAATGTTAAAGCTATGCCACAAGCAATTTTCCAACACATGCTCGAAAATCTATATGCGCTTCCGTACCAAAGACATAAAGCAGAATCTCCTGAGTTTAGTTCTGATGAAATTAAACAAATTGTTGCTTACATTAAAGGAGATGGAAAGAGGTGACTATAGACGTTTGGCTGAAATAGTTTCCACTCTATTTTCAAACTGCAAATTGTGAATGTCTATAATTAATAATGTGTTTATCAAAATCAATTCTAAGAGACTTCAGTGAAATCTGTTTAAGAGAGACTAAGGACTGAACTTTTGCTCTCAAGTTAGGAGTGTAAATTCCTGGGCAAATATTCCCGATTCTGTAAACATGATTTAGGAGAAAGATTTTGGGAGAAGCAGGGTAAGGATTGGATGAAGGAAGGGCGGTATGTGGTTGTTAACAAGAGTGATGCCTGCTGCCCTGGAAACAGTGTGGAGGCAACCGCAGGGTTATCAAAATGGCACAATTGAGGAAAATGTGGCTTTATTTTAGTTAGAATAAAACTAATACCACAAACAAAACAGCCCTATAGCCCTCAATCTTCACACCCCCCTCCAATTCCCCAAACACTCCCACATCCACACCTGCCACTCAATTGCCTTGGCCCCTCAAACCATTCATGTCAACTATGTCATCTCCATGACCCATTGTAGTTCCAGTGCCAATTCATGACCTCTTTACTCATCCCAATGGTCCTTTAAAGTTGCTATGCCAACTCTGATGTCTTGATTATGTATAGCCCCTAATCCCAATATAGAACTAACTCATTATATAGCCCGTATATCAATATAGTACCAATCCCACTCTCACCCACTACATCTTACCCTTAGAAAATTAAACAAACACACCTTCCATGAGAATAGCTCAGCAATCATGTTGAGATAAAATAACATTCTAAGGGTCTATTGTATGCTTCACAGTTTTTCTCATTCATAAGAAAATCATTCAACACTTTTAAACTCATCCATGTACGTAATCCCTTATAAAAGTGAGCATTTTGTTTAAATTAGTAATGCTTTATGAAAACAAACATATGCCCTTGCAGCTCCAACTTATAGACCATTTGGATATGTGAAATTGCAGACTCCAACCCTACCATGATAATGAGAGGCCATAATTCAGTTATGCAGAACAAAATCTACAATCCTGTTAATGCTCCACCAGTCTGCACCTCACCCCAGTCTGAAATTCACCCTCAGTCAACCCTTCATCCCAGTCTCCACCTCACTCTCAGCCTCCATGTCCAGCTCATCCTCAGTCTCCACCTCGTACTCAGTCTCCACCTTACCCTCAGTCTGCAACTCACCCTCAGTCTGCGTCTCCGTCTCCGTCTCCGTCTCAGTCTCAGTCTCCACTGTTGTGATACTGGTCAGTAACTAATTGGGAATTAAGGGGTAGAACAGCAGGGCTCAGTACCAACTCCTCAGTACTTATATAACTAAAATCTTACCAGCACTCACAGCAACACACCTATCTATGATGTTACATTTTTCAAAAATATTGTACCCATAGTGCAAAATCATCATCATTGATATGTGGATTTATTTTAAATATCCAATCTATTAAACGTACAGCCATTAGAACTGATTTTCATTGATTCACCTGACAGTGACAGGTATTGATTAACAATCAGTGCACACACACAGTGGATTAATTAAACTAATCCATTGTTAAACACAACCAAGTAAATCCTTTGGGGGAAAAAAACTTATTCCACACTCTTTAACCAGGTCTGCTGTTTCTCACAATGTGGTGTCATAAACCCTGGGAACCCTCTCTCTCTCTCGGCTATTTGCTCCATCTGCCTTTCCCCTTGCAGCCGATCATTGCACAGTTAGCAGCTTCCTTATAGTGGGTGTAGACATCCCGTCAGGAAGGAAGATGGTTTCTCAAGAGGGACAAGCTGGCATGTGAATTGAGCATGTAACCATACAGTGACCATTGTGGTTTAAAACGTGCAGGAATCATGGAAATGCAGGAAAGGTTGGGAGAGTGAGACAGTTGTCCTGCAGTTGCTCTCATGCGCCATCAAGTGGACAAAAGTATTTCTGGCATAGGCATGGATTAGTAGATGTGTGATTTGAGACATGACCATTGTTCCCTTTAAGATCCATGCGTTACAGTGCATCAATTGGGAATGTAAGGTACACTGAAATAAACAGGCCACTCAGAAACAATATCAGTAAATCTTGCAGCATTATATTAATCAGCAAAGGGGCTTGTTGGCTGAGGCAGTTCGCTGCTTAGTGTGGGACGCAGGATAATGCCAGCAGTGTGGGTTTGAGGCACTGGCACTGACAAAAGTCTGGAAGGCATTGACAGAAGCTGCTCAAGGTGAAGCATGGGCAGGTAGTGAACAGGAAATCAGCCTCTGGTAACTGGGGCACATGAACAAAGCCACCACTTGTAATAAACTGCCCAAGGGCAAAACAGAGTAGTGCTTAGAGAAGTAAAAGCACGTGGCACAAAGACAATTCAATTCTGGACCTTCTTCTGCCATTCTAGTGTCACCTCAATCATCACAGCAACCAGCAAGCACTCTCTAACTTTCATCCAGTCCTGAGAAAACAAGGTGGCCAGCGAAACAGGGAACGGTGGGAAAATGACTCATTAGCGAAGCTCAGTTGTTAAGCAGTCATTTCAAAATAGCAGGGAAGCTTCCGTTCTCTCATCTCTCCCGTATTTTCCAGAGACTGATGTTGTTCATGTTACTTTGCCAAATTCCATATTTTCCTGGAGGATGCACATTTGTGGAAAGGTTGGGGTTTGTAGCTGCCTGATTTGCAACCACAAGATCCATCCCACGGTCCTCAACTTTACCTCACAATTCGCACCAATTTTATGCCCTCACCCTCACCCTCACCCACCTGCTGTGGGATTTCAGTGCTAGGGCTCACTCACATTTGAATCAATTGAGGCCTTTATCCAACTTGACTGACCCTGGCGATACCACCCCACTTGCCCTGGCATCTGGCATCCACTGTAGCTCCCTCTGAGACTGCGGTTTCAACAGTGACCAGCCTTCCCAATGGCACTGTTTGCATTCGAGAGCTGCTGGCTTTCTATGAACATGTAAATAAGGAGGAGTAGGCCATTCAGCCCCTTAACGCTGATCTGACTCTTCCATATTTCCACCCACACGCAATATCCTTTCATTCCTTTGTGTATCAAGGATCTACCCAACTCTGCCTCCAAAATGTTCCGAGACTTTGCTTCCATTGCCTTCTGAGTAAATCTTATTTTGAAACAGTGGTGCCTAGACCCTCCCAGCAGAGGAAACATCTTACTTTCGTCCTATCCAGACCCCTCCGGATCTTCTTTCAATCAAACATCCTTTTACTTTTCAAAGCTCTAGCATGTACAAACCTAGCTTGATCAGTATCTCTGTTTTCATGTCTTTGGTCAATCGTTTGGTGACCACTAGGATGGTGAAAGAGGAACTAGATGCTTTTCTTTTGCAGTGCAGTTCCAATGCTGCTATTCCACAGCTTCAGCCACAGAGAACAGACTGCATTGTGGGAAAAGGACTGAGAACCTTGCTGTGAACATTGGTGCAATATTGAAAAAGAAAGTGTCATGATCATCAATTGCATTCTTTAAGTTAAATTTCCAATGTGCAGAAATTGGTTTCACCCTACAAATAGCACCTTGGACAGCAGCTCTAACTGACTATGTCCTGGTCAACACATCTCCACAACAAAAGCAGCGCACAGCTCAGTCCTAACTTATTTTTCAAAAGGCACCAATATAATTCAGCATCAAAGTGAGTCACTAGGGGTAGGTTTTGAATTTCCTAAGCCTACGTAAAACTCGTAGCATTGACTGTCCCTTAGAGGTTTTGCTGGTCACTGTATCCCTGTCATTGCAGTGTTGTGATTTAAATGTAGCAAACACGAGCTCCTGGAGTTGGAGGGAGCCCTTTGAAAGAAACTATATTTACTTCATTTGCCTTGAGGTTACCCATCCCTGGAAAATCTGTCTCATATGCATCACCTCAGTCATCTCAATTATCTCCCCTAATCAAATAGATGTGATTCCATTTTGTTGACCTATTTTCTGCTTGCCTGAGTCAGTGGTGAAGAAACCTAATTACTGCAGGTTGCCTAGAAAAAGATGATTGGAACTAACACAGGGAAAATTATTCAACTGTGAGATTAAGAGCATTTAAAACATGTTTCTCCATAACGGACCCTTGCTCTGATGGTGTACTAACCCACTGTCCTAGTTTGAGCCTCCTCAGAGTTCAATGGAGTTATATTCCTCAGAGGAAGGAAGCCCATTTGGTTAACTGGCTGTGCTTGCTGCCAGCAGGGGGCACCCTCACCAATCACTGCTAGTGGTGCCTCAGGACCCAGGTAATATGGCATAATTTTGTGATTCTTGCATCAATAAGTTTTATAATTTAGAATTTGGAAATACCAGCATGTTATACATCTTTATACTTTAAATTTATGGAGTGTACCAATCTGGTGTCCCCAGAAAATGGTTAGTTACAATTGTGCCAGTGTTAATCTGTTTATTTGGTGCAATGCTAGTCTGAAACAAATTGCAAAACCAGAGTCCCAAAGGTGCTCAGAAAGAACCTTCACTGTTTCATTCCCCAAGTGAAGCAACAAGAGGGGCAGCAAGGAGATTGGTGAGCAGAGTGGCGAGGGGAGTGATGAGCAGACTGATGAGGGGATTGACGAGCTAGGCAGCAAACGAAGGCATTGAGTGAAGCAGACAATGGGCAATGAAGGAGTGGCAGCAACAATGACATCAACAACACAACTTCCTGTGTCAATGCGTTGGCAGGAGGTATTGTGTTCTTGACAATCACAATGAGCTGCTCTTATTCACCACTTTGACGTAGACAGAGGATTGCAAATAGATGGTACATCTAGCCTTTTTGTTGGGAGAATTCTGTCTGTTGTGGGAGGAAATAAGAAGACGGGAAAGAATCATTCAGAAGTAATTACACTGTAATCCTCAGATTTCTGAAAGAGTTTGAAATTTGCAACTTTTCTTCACGGGAAGGATATTTTAAAAAATGACTTGTTTACAATGTAGGGCTTTTAAAAGTTATAGTGTATTCATCAATCATGATGGCTATTTCCTATTGAATGTAAATGATGACAATGTATTAGATAGTCTTGACAACTAAAATACACCTGAGAAATCACTTCTGGTCTTATGATGGAGAGATAGCCATTGATGAAACAGGTGAAGATGGTTGGGCCCAGGACATTACCCTGTGGAACTTCTGCAGAGATGTCCTGGAGCTGACATAATTTTTCGCCAATAACCAGAAAGTGCTTCCTTCTGATACCCATTAACTCCAGTTTTGCTAGGGATCCTTGATGTCACACTCTGTCAAGCGCTACCTTGATGTCAAGGGCTGTAATTCTCACCTCACCTCTGGAATTCAGCTCCTTTGAACCAAGACCCTAACGGAGTCAGGAGCTCAGTGGCCCTGTCAGAACCCAAGCTGTGCATCAGTGAGCAGGTTACTGTTCAGTAAATGATCCTTGATAGCACTGTTTATGACATCTTATTGATGATCGAGAGTAAACATGGGGCAGTAATTGGCCAGGTTGGATCTTTCCTGTTTTTTATGAACAGGACATACCTGGGCAATTTTTCACATTGTCGGGTAGATACCAGTCTTGCAACTGTACTGAAACAGCTTCGCTAGGGGAGTGGCAAGTTCTGGAGCACAAGTCTTCAGTACTATTGCCGGTATGTTATCTGGGCCCATAGCCTTTGCAGTATCCAAGTGCCTTCAACTACTTCTTGATATTGTGTGGATTGAATCAAATTGGCTGAAGACTGGTATCTGTAATGCCAGGGACCGCTGTGGGAGACTGAGATAGATTATTCACTTGGCAATTCTGGCTGAAGATTGCTGTGAAAGCTTCAGCATTATCTTTTGCACTGTTGTGCTGGGCTCTTCCATCATTGCGGATAGGGATATTTGTGGAGCCTCCTCCTCCAGTGAGTTGTTTAATTGTCCATCTCCATTTACGATCGAATGTGGCAGGACTGCAGCAATTAGACCTGGTCTGTTGACTGTGGGATCACTTAGTTCTGCCTAAGCTACTTGTGGTGAACTCCCCCACACTGAGTACATTCTGTTAACAAACGCAGTACATGTTATCAAAAATTACTTTCCGATCTGTAGATTGGGTGCCTGATCTCTATGGTTACTTACTTTCAAGCTTTTCCATTCATCATAAAACCCAATTCAGTTCATGAATCAGCTGGCTCAGGCTTCCCTGGGCTACCTTCACAAATTAATGTTTTGATCAGTTCTGAAGAAGGATCACTAGACCCGAAATGTTAACTGTGCTTTCTCTCCACAGATGCTGCCAGACCTGCTGAGTTTCTCCAGCAATTTCTGTTTTTGTTTCAGATCAATGTAACTGCCCTTGAAAGGAAAATTCCCTACAATGAATCTCAGAAATAGTAAAAACTGCCGATAGTGGAGTCAGAGATAACACAGTGTAAAGCTGGAGGAACACAGCGAGCCAGGCAGTATCAGAGGAACAGGAAAGTTGATGTTTCGGGTTGGGACCCTTCTTCAGAAATAGCTGACGTTTCGGGTTAGGACCCTTCTTACGAAACTTTCCTGCTCCTTTGATGCTGCCTGGCCCGCTGTGTTCCTCCAGCTCCACACTGTGTTATCCCTACAATGAATCATTGCATTAGAAACTAGAGACATGCCTACATTATATTACAGCAACTAATAGCAGTGTTTTAAAATGTGAAATCATTTTACACTTAGCTTTCAGAATGTTCCTGACTCTTCAGTGACCTACCATTTTCTTCACTAAGTCTCTGGAGTGTAAAATTCCACCCTATGCCTCTGTATGTTAAGTCAAGTATCCCATTTTTTATTAAAAAATTCCTCAACTTGCTCTGCCACCTATAATGATTTGTGGACATGTATAGCTGTTATATATGCATATATATCTCCATAGGTCTCTAGGGAGATACATATGCATATAATCACGCCCTTTGTCATATTGTCTCTCCCACCAAAATTAATCATAAATGCCTTGACCACATAGTGTCTAACCTTCAAAAACTCTTTGGAACACCCTGAGGTCATGAAAGGCACGATAGAAATGAAACTTTCCTTCAAGTTCAGTCTTGTGGCAAGTTACTGGTGTATTGTGGGAGAGCTAACAATTTGTGAAAGTATATACAGACCATATAAAAAGTATGATAAGGGCCTGAATCTCTGATGACTTTTTTACCCTGCATCCCACTTATGACGAAGCAGAATTTGCTGCTTTTTTGAAGATTGTCTTGATATATTTTGTTGAACCAAAGATTGGACTCTGGATCTGCTCTCATTCTTAAGTTATCACACAGGAACTTAAATAACATAAACATTTGCTGCAGATTATTTAAAGCCTGTAAGTATTTAAAAACAAGAATAAATCTGAAGTTCAGTTATACTCCAAATGTTTTCTGACCTACTTGTTCTTTTGTTTAGGATACATCTGGCCATTTCCTGCCAAACTGTGTCCCATTTGGATTTATTTTGATGTGCTATTTTCAACTGCATCCATCATGCACTTGTGCGCAATATCTTTGGATCGCTACATTGCAATACGGAACCCTATCCATTATAGTCGCTGCAACTCGAGAACAAAAGCATTCATGAAAATAATTGCTGTTTGGACAATATCTGTTGGTGAGTGCATAATATGTCAATGCCCAGAGTAAGATTACAACTCTGTCTTTGTTTGTCTCCTCCTCATCCTCTCCTTCCTCAAGATTAAGATATATGATGCAGACTAATTGCAGCCTCTAAGTTTTATTAAAATTATGACAATGGATAATAAGCAGTTTGTTGATCATATGAGACAAAGCCTTTGAGAATGCTAATCGGTGTGGTAATGGCACACTATACAGACAGGTATAAACAGAGGACCAATTTAAGAAGGGAAGATACAACCCACTGGGAGCTAAACAGAAAGGAAAAAATACATCAGAGTTTGACTAAAGAATGGTTTGTCATGATGGAGTAGCACATCTCCTTTCCCAACTTAACTGTGATGGTGTCTAGCCTGGACTTACGATTGAAAGTCTCTCCTCTCACCTAGTTTTACAGGAAATAAACCTCAATGAATACAAGTGTTTTTACATTAATGCAGTACCTTTCCCACCATCCCAAAGTGTAGTCATGTAGGAAACACAACAGCTAATTTACACGCAGCAAACTCCCACTCAATGAATTTAGAAATACTGACTGGGTGCTGATCGTTAGGCAAAATGCCACAGGAAACTCCCCTACACTTCTGTGAAAAGTCATGCAGAAGATTTTAAGTCTTTCTCAGACAAGGGTGTGAGTTTAACGCCTTATCTAAGAATGAGCACCTCTGATAGTCCATTGTTACTGCATTGACATGTCGGCCTAAATATCTATCCTCAAATCTCAAGAATGAGACTTAATTTGACAGCTTTCTGATTAAGAACATCACCAACTGAGCCACAGTTCATACATCAACGAGTATCAGAGTAGTTTCTGAGCTGAAAGATAGTTTGAAAACCTATTGGGTCAAATAGTCAATCCCTTTAGGCAGTATTTCCACCCTTCCTTCAGTGGCCAGAGCCATCAAGTTTCACTCAGATCAGGACTGCTATTCTCACCCAATGAAGCATAAACCTAAGCTATACTGCCAAAGGAGGTGATATTAGGATGGGTATTAGGATGGGTATTCAGCCAAGATGTATGTCTTTAAGAGTATCATAGAGTAGAAACAGAGGTGGGGAGAAGTTTAGGAGTTGCATTTGAGAGCCCAGTTTCTCAATAGCAGAAAGTAAGGTAATCAACGGTGAGGTGAAGGAGTTGAGAGATCCTGAAAAGTTAAGAGTTAGAAGTATGGCGAATCCCTGAGGAATATAGACATGAATGTATGTGGAAGAGTGAGGTTCTGGAAAGATTTGAATACAAAACTGACCATTTTGAAATTGAGATGTTGGCATATTGGATCAGTGCACACAATGGGAATGGGAATTCATCCAGATGAGGATACTGTTATGATCCCAGCTGATAGTAAGACTGAACAAGTCATATCCTAGAATAAAACCTGGCTTGATAGATCACTTTTTAAATATTTATTTAGTGAACATGGTGGTAAATTACTGAAAGATATTAACCCACGGCTACACATTCTCTTTAACATCAGAACACAAGTTTATCAGAAAAAAAGAAATAAAAGGAAAAGTTTTCTAAATATAGAAGACAGATAGAATAATCTTAAAAACACACAGCAAAGTAAAGTCACATCCTATTTCCCAACACCATTTGTTGTAGATTTACAAGTCCAGAAAAAGTTCCCCCCACCATCTCAACTTTAGGTTTCTTCTTAACTGTCTCTTTATGGTTTCTTTGCTGTGGACTGTGAAGACAAATTGATCAGTTGCCTAAACTTTCTCCATTCTAATAACCAGCAGATTTCTAACCAAACTCTCCTGGTTTGAAAGCTGCACATTCTAGACCCTTCTGATGAGGCAACTGGGTCCTTGAACTGTTCTGAACTCCTCCCAGGAGAAAAACCAAACTTGCTTCTGAACTCAACCGTATTGTTTTCTGAATTGAGCTGCTTTTAAAACTTGCTCAATCCAAGATTCTTCTGAACTGGAAATAAAATTAATGGCCTTAAATATTTATCTTACCTGCTAGAAACCAGGCAAGGTAAATATCTTATCATTAATACCACGAGGATTTGCAGATACCTGATTTCTGACAAATATTGGAGTAGGTTCACCATTACAGAAGGACTGTCTGACATTGCTTTTCCTTTAAAACCCTTCATGTAAATAACCAATGCCCACTTGCCCCTGATGAAGGTGCAGCTCTCTGAAAGCTTGTGATTTCAAATAAACCTGTTGGACTATAACCTGGTGTCATGTAACTTCTGACTGTGGAGGATAAGAGATGGGAGATGTTGTAAAAGGTATTCAGCCCTGAAAGAGTTAAGACTGAGGACTACGTTTAGTGCCAGCTTTTGTTCATGGAGTGAGGGCATGGCTGGCTGGGCCAGCATTGATTTCGCCATGCTTGGGTGCCCTTAAGATGGTAGTAGCAAGCTGCCTTCTTGAGCCACTGCAGCTCATGTGCTGTAGGTAGACCTACAATGCTATGGAATATGTGCCAAGGGAATGGAATTTGTGATGAAGACTGAGGGCAATGACTTTGGTCTTCCCAAGGAAGGAAATGTTACCTCATCCTGGACTGAATGTTAAACATGCAACGTGATAAGACAGAGAGAGGTGAAAGTCAGGTACAGCTGGATGACACATATTTGCATATGAAAACTATGAAATAGGAAACATTTCTACATACAAAGCATGTTAGAAACTTCAAACTCTCTCCCACAAATGACAACTAATGCAGAGCCAGTTGTTAATTATAAATGTAAGATAAACATATTCTTGTTATTGAAAGAGACATGAAGCAAAGGCAGGTAGGTATGTGGAGTTAGCAGGGTCAGAGACCCTGGGCCCCAATGTGGCCCAGGGCTCCACTACCCCAGCCTGAGCACAGCACCCCTGAATTTAGCATTGCAGATCCCCCAAGTACCCCGGACCCCATTTAAGATGCCTGGAGTTAAATGTGAGTTTAGTGAGTGGTAAAACAGGTTCAAGGAGTAAAATGCTTCCCCACCACCCGCTCCCCCCCACCCCCCCCACCCCCTATTCCTGTTGCTATGAGATGACACAGACAGACTTGAGTGAATGGCACAAAAAGTTTTTTCATAATGAAAGCACCAGAGGCCGATCATCTGGTGAGGCAGTAGTGTGAACATGTGCAAGCCTCTGCCACCAGAAACCCCTGCCCTCAGTGAGGAGTCTAAACCAGTGGAGGCACTCTGCACATGGTGCTGGGAAGCAGGGAGGCCTGCTCAGAGCTGGGACTGGATAATCAAGCCAGGTCTCTGAAGCAAGAGGGACAGATAAAGCCTACGATGCACTTGTTGGCAACAAAGAGTGGAAGTAAATTGGTCCTTCCCACTCACTCTTTATTTTCATCTTCCTTTGTTTTCAAATAGCCGCAAGCAGAAGAGTAAAATACATTGCACGTTTGCAAAGGACCTGTTTCTACTAGAAACAGGATGGCTCAATAGGCAACACTCCCACTCTCTGAATCATTTGTCGGTTTGAATTCCACTTCAGGACATGAGCACAGAAGTTAAACTTGACACTCCACAGCCATATAGGTTAGGTGGTTTGGCCATCCTAAATTGCTCATAGTGTCCAGGGATGTGCAGGTTAGGTGGATTAGCCATGGGAAATGCAGAGCTACAGGAATAGAGTGGGTCTGGGTAGGATGCTCTTCGGAGGATGGGTGTGACTTGGATGGGCTGAATGGCCTGTTTCCACAATGTAGGGATTCAATTATTCTATACAGGCAATGTGATGAATGGGCTGGAGTCTACTCACAAGTCAAATTGCACAAAATTTGGAACACAATACAGGACAATCTCAAATGTCTGCTCTCAACATTTGCATGTTGGATCTTTAAAATTACTATTAATACAGCCCTGTTTGGGATCACATTTGTATGCATGAGCGTTCTTAAGTTGGACATTTGTATTTTGAGGACCGCCTATGCTGAGGGAGTATTGGACTGTTGGAGGTACCATCTTTCAGAAGTGATATTAACCTCGGACGGCATCCTTCTATCATCACAGCTGGGACTTAACCCAAAACAATATTGTTAATATTCATCTCTCAATCAGCATTACAAAAACGGATTATCTGGTCATTGCCACATTGCTGTTTGCAGGAGCATGCAATGTTGCCAATTTGTTGCTGCCTTTCGCAAATTCCAGTCCTGTGGTTATGCAAGGCGCTACAAAGACCCAAATCGCTTTCTTTCTTTCCCTTACTTGTCAAAAAGTCCAGCAGATGCCATGGCAAAACTGTATTCATAGGATACACTATGGTGCTACATCGGTGTATGAAAGCATGAGGAATCAAGGAATAAATGCAATCAGGCAATGCGAAATGAAATGAGCCAGATGCAGGGAAGTTAGAATGTGGAAACATGTCCATGCACTGACCTTTTTACCTGGGATTTCATTATATAGAGATAAACAGGAAATGAAGGAGTGTTTTAGAGTGTAAGATTATAAATAGGCTTTCTGTAAATTAATAATTGATGATATTTGGATGATACTGTGAGATTAGACATGATACTAATCGAGTTAGTCTACGTGTCAGCATGTTGAGAAAGGGGAAATATTGAGAGGAGGTTTGATATTAAACAGGTCACACTCCAAGCAAACTTAGTAAGCAGCTACGATGCGTAGAGGTACAGTCAGCACTGGGCGTATCACAAATTCACATACTCTGGAAAGCCTTTCTTTCAGAGAAACTCAAGACAATTCTGCTGCTGGAGCTCTGCTATCAATAGAGAGCTTCACTCACTAGCTCCTTATTACAAGAAATTGCAGCATGCTGTATATGATCACATATTAGAAACGAACCATGCAAGCATCATTCTTTCATAACATGGTCAGCATGAGTCGTCTTTTAGATACATTCACCCAGTCCAGACACTCCACAGTATCTCAATCTAGGGTCTCCACAATATCCCAATCCAGGCATTCCAAATATTCCAATCCAGATATGCCATAATATCTCAGTCTATCGTTTAGTTGTGCAGAACTTAAATGTCACTGAAAAGAGAGACAAGCTGCCGAAATTTTTCATCTTACGTCCCTCAGAACATACACAAGAATGCAATAATTTACGCAATCACAACAATTTTCACGACAGGAGAAATGTTGGCAAGTCAACTCTGGCTGTCTTCATCTTTCAGAAATAATGAATAACTATAGGCAGCTTGGATAATTCAAAACAGGTACAATACTTGGACATATTCGTTTTGCTTACAGGTAACATATGAGTGCGTGTCACTTCTAGCAATTATAAAGGAGCCACCTTGCAAGCTTATTCAGCAAGTGCTGCCCTATCATGGAATCACAATTAGCCATTCTCATTCTATTTTGTGTTTGGGTATTAGCTAGTTGAATACAGTCTGTAATGTTAATATTACAAACCAATGAATGAATATGCTGTTTAATTTGATCAGCCAACCATCACAACGTAAAGTCTAAGTACTGGGCCACCCAGAGTGTAAAAGGCCCGGACGGGGTGGAATTTGTCATATGTGTCCAAGAAAGTTTCCTAAATCGCTATGTAGAGGGCCTACTTGGGAGGGTGCAACACTGGACCTCCTCTTAGGAAATGAGGTCAGGCAAGTGACTGAAGTGTCATTCGAAGAGGACTTTGGGTCCAGTGACCATAACTCTCTTAGTTTTAACACAGTTATGGAAAAAGATAGGACATGTCCACAGATTAAAGTGCTAAACTGGAGCAGGGCTAATTTTGGGTCCATTAGGCAAGATCTAGCAGAGATCGATTGGGTGAGTCTGTTTAAAGGAAAAGGAATGACTGGCAAATGGGAGGCTTTTAAAAGTGTGATATCAAGAGTCCAGGGACAGTATGTCCCTGTTAGGGTGAAGGGAAAAGCTGGCAGGTTTAGGGATCCCTGGCTGACAAGGGACATTGAGGCTCTGGTCAGGAAAAAGAAGAAGGCATACATTGGGTTTAAGCTATCAGGCTTCAGTGAATCCCTAGATGGCAATAAAAAGTGTAGGAGCACACTCAAAAGGAAAATCAGAACAGCAAAAAGAGGGTATGAGATTTATCTGGCAGATAAGGTTAAAGATAATCCCAAGAGGTTTTATAACAATATTAAGAGTAAAAAGGTAGCTAGGGAGAGAATAGGTCCCCTTAAAGATCAGCATGGCCGACTATGTGTGAAGCCACAGGAGATGGGGGAGATTTTTAATGAATATTTCTCCTCAGTGTTTACTAAGGAGAGAATCATGGATGCTAAGGAAATAAGGGAAACAAGTGGGGATATTTTGGACCGCATACACATTATCAGAGTGGAGGTGTTCGCAGCCTTAATGCACATTAAGGTGGACAAATCCCCTGGGCCTGATCAAATTCATCCTTGGACATTGTGGGAGGCTAGGGAAGAAATTACAAAGGCCCTTGCAGAGATTTTGCTTCATCATTAGCCACTGGTGAAGTTCTGGAAGTTCTGGAAGATTGGAAAATGGCTAATGTTGTTCCATTGTTTAAGAAAGGTAGCAAAGACAAGCCAGGTAACTACAGGCTGGTGAGTCTGACATCAGTGGTAGGCAAGTTATTGGACAGGATACTGAGCGTGATGATTGAAGGTTATTCCATAAATGATCTGGATGTGAATGTACAAGGCATGATTTGTAAGTTTGCAGATGGTACAAAATTAGGAGGTATCGTTGATAGCGAAGGTTATCAAAAGTTACAGAGGGATCTTGATCATTTGGGGAAGTGGGCTGAGGATTGGCAAATGCAGTTCAATACAGATAAGTGTGAGGTGTTGCAGTTTGGAAAGTCAAACCAAGGTAGGACTTATACAGTAAATGGTAACGTCCTGAGGAGAGTTGTAGAACAGAGTGACCTAGGAGTACAAGTACAAGTACAAGTACATAGTTCATTGAAAACAGCGTCACAGGTGGACAGGGTGGTGAAGAAGCCATTTAGCATGCTGGCCTTCATCGGTCGAGGCATTGAGTACAGGAGTTTATGTTACAATTATATAAATCGTTGGTGAGGCCGCACTTGGAGTATTGTGTACAGTTTTGGTTACCCTGTTATAGGAAAGACATAGTTAAACTGGAAAGTGTGCAAAGAAGATTTACGAGGATGTTGCCAGGACTAGTAGGCCTGAGTTATAGGGAGAAGTTGGCCAGGATAGAACTTTATTCTTTGGAACATAGGAGATTGGGGGTGACCTTACTGAGGTATATAAAATCATGAGGGGCATAGATAGCATGAATGCATACAGTCTTTTTCCCAGGGGTGCGGAAGTGAAAACTAGAGGGCATAGCTTTAAGGTGAGAAGGGAAATATATAAGAAGGACCTAAGCGGTAACTTCTTCACACAGAGAGTGTGCATATATAGAATGGGCTGCCAGAGAAAGTGGTTGAGGCAGGTACAAAAGAAATATTTAGAAAGCATTTGGATGAGAAGGATTTAGAAGGATATGGACCAAATGTGGGCAATTGGAATTAGCTGAGTGGGCACCATGGTCAGCATGGACCAGTTTGAGCCGAAAGGCCTGTTTCTATGCTGTCTTACTCTATGACTTAAGTGCTTGGCATTACGCTGGCTCTGAAATTCGTACATGATTTTGCTCAATATGTGGTAGGCACAACCTCTTTTTTAACTGACAGTAGCATCACATTAGTGAAAAATACCACTCAGATAGCCACTACATAGTAACGAAGGTGAAATTGCTTGTTTAACGTGTTCTTCAAATTTTTGAGCTTTACTTTTTCAGATAAAAGCACCTCAAGGTAGACTAGGCACTTTTCAGGTCCAAACATGTCACTCTGAAACAAAATGCTTATTGTTAGAAATGATTCAGTGCGTTAAATGTAGTGCCTGAATGAATGGTGGTAGCAGTCTCAACAATAACTTTGAAAAAGGGCAAATGACATATTTTTGGGCTATTGGGAAACAACAAGGGACTGGAAATAATGTCACAGCTTTTTCAGAGAAGTAGAATAAACATGATGAGATGAATGGCCCTTTCTATATGGGATTGGTGAGCATTTTTAATGGAATACTGCAAATGAAATCCTTTGACTGCTACAAGAGCTGTGCAAGGACAATATTGCATTTCCATTACGGGTTGGAGGAACACTAACTCTTGTGGATCCAAAGCTCATAGTTGTCTATTAACATTTATATTAATGATGGCTTTGTCAGTTTATAGTTATAAGTGGGCATTAGTATATGTACTGATTGTCACGACACACAGTATGTGAACGAGAATCAGTACATATACTAATATCCACTTGTTCATTATCTGCCATCTTTTCTTCTCTTCTCATAACTTTTCTGTAAGAATGAGGTGGCATTGCTCACCTCTGTTCTCAGCATCACCTACTCAGCATCTGACTTGAAGCAGATGTTAGTTCAGACCCGTGTACAGGACAAGGTGTTTGTGAGATTAACATGACAGCACAGGATATGTCACATGTCAGAGCTCAGGAATGGGTTGACATGAAGACTCGTACAGTGCAAATTGATCTCTGGCCTTGCTGAGTAACTTTCTGATGCTAACTCATGCACCCCACACAGGCCTGCCACTAACCCCCACAGCTGGTTGTCTTTGGGATGGAAGAACCTTCATGACTGTCAATCATAGAATCATACAGTACAGAGGAGGCCCTTCGGCCCATTGAGTCTGTACTGCCAAAAATATGCTACTTCCTACTCTAGGTCCACTTTCCCACACTAGGCAGATAGCCTTGAGTGTTAAGACAATTCAAATGCTCATCTAACTGGTCAACAGAACAATCAAACATTTTCTTAATAAAAAATTTGTATTTATACAAAGTCTCTCTTGACTTCAGGACTCTCCACAGCACTTTGCAGCCAATGACGTATTCTTTGAAGTGCTGTCACTGCTAATAATGTAGGTAACCACGACAATGAAGGGATCTACAACAGAGTTACACCTACATCGATTATATAAAAGACCAGCAAACCTGTTTGAGTGATGGGGAATATTGACTAACACACTGGGGAAATTTCCCGGGACTCCTTCAGATACAGCCAAGGAGCTTTTTACATCCATCAGAGAGGGCAGAAAGAGATTTGATTTAATGTGTTTTTCAAAAGACAGCACTTTTGACATTGTAGCATTCCCTCGCGATTGCACTGGAATGCCAATCAAGGTAAGCCTCTAGAGTAACACTTCAAAGTCATAGCCCCTGACTCAAGCAGAAATGCTAGCAACTGAGCCATTGGTTTACATTACAAATGCTGCCATCCAGCTCTCTAACACTGCAGGACCATTGATTCAGATCTGCAGGTTGCCCGCATCAGCACTCGCCATGCAGAGCCTACAAGGGAGAAATAAGACACAGAGGTCACCCGTAATAGTGTTGAGTCCAAACTCCAAGATAAAATCAAGGCCATGATTTGACCTCCTTGGAAACTCTGAAAGGCCAGTCAATTCAGAAGGCCATTCGGAAAGTTAGCAGTAGTATTGCCATAAGATACTTGGGTGAATGGCTGTATAGCTACCCATCAGTTACTACACAAAACCTGTCTCGTGATAAATTCAGCATGATTGGGTTAAAGTCTGGTAAAGAGATCATACGCTGGGAAAAATAGTCATGGACAGCCTTGAATTATAAATGGACATTTACTTGGCAAGACATGCAACATTCTCCACACACAGACATCTGGATGCACAAGTCACTCAGCCTCCTGGCACTACCTTTTGCTTTTGTTTATTCACAGGATGAGGATGTCTGGCTAGGCCAGCATTTATTGCCCATCCCAGAGGGTAGTTACGAGTAGGTGTGGAGTCACATGTAGGCCAGACCAGGTAACCACAGCAGATATCCCTAAAGGAAATTAATGAACCAGATGGGTTTTTCCAACCATTGTCAATGGATTTATGGTCACCATTAGACTCTTAATTCCAGATTTTTATTGAAATCAAATTCCACCATCTGCCATGGCAGGATTCAAACCTGGGTACTAGAACATTACCAGGGTCTCTGGATTAACAGTCTAGCAATAATACCACTAGGACATAGCCTCCCCTGTATGCAGGTGGGGCTGCAAAGTCACTGTTTCATCCCATCCCACCAGCTGTCTCTGGACAAGTGTTGGAAAACACATCAGACCATACTAGAATATGAAAATGTAACACTGACAAATGGCTGGACCATCCCGCTCTACAGAATGTGGAGTGCAGGGTGCCATGTACAACCACATCAGCACATCTGCAGATCTTTGCTAAACAATTCCCTGAGAACAGCAGATGAGAAGCAGTGTGGCTGACTAGTAGACATGGGGCTACAGAGTGATAGATCTCAGCCAGCACATTTCACACACAGCAAAAGCAAATGTTCAGTATGATTTATATAAAAGAATAATCAACAGCTTGAAGGTGAAAAGATACTTAGAACTTCTGAATTCAGTTCTTCTAATTACTTTAAGAGCAGGTTTCAGGAAAGAAACCCGAATGATTGCACAGGAACCTGTCAACTTGTTCCAAGTCACACAGTAAACTAGGCCCAGAACGTTGAGGTTGGGAGTTGCACTCAATTATTTTTCTCTTTCTCACTCGGCTCTTTCTAGTGGCATGTTGCACTTTCACACAGAGATCTTCAGCCAAAGCCACATCTCCCAGTGGCCAAGCTTACCTTCTGTCTTCACCCTTGAGAAGTGTGAAATGTTTGATGGCATCGAGAAATGAACAGTCCCTTTGAAAAGAGCGGTAATTGGCATAATGTTTGGTCAACTGGTCGGAGGATTTTCTGTTTGAGTAAAGGGAGACAGATGAATAGTAAGGTCGGTGCATGCAATGGTATATGATACTTGACAATATATCCAACAATGGCAAGCTTAATGATGCATTCCCTAAAAAGCTCCGCTGTGACTGTTTCTAAGGGATACATCCTGCTGCAGCTTCCCATCACTCCCGTAGCCCTTTGGAAGTAGTTTCGGTCCAGTACTAAACATTTGCTGCAGAGTTGGATGATGCCGGTTTTTAACGTAAGATGTAAAGCCAAATTGGTTCTCCCAGGCTAACACAACCGTAGTGTTTGAGGAGGAGCGTAGCCGTCATTTGAATTGACCTACAGCACCAAAAACAAAGATCGCCACATTGCTGTTTGTGGGATCTTGCTGTGCATAAATTGGCTGTTGCGTTTCCTACGTTAAAACTGGGAACGGAGAGCTACCGCATGACCACAAAGCATTTTGTAGAGATGAAAGGGATTACATTGACGAGAATTCTTCCTTAAGTCAGCAAAGCACTCTTTTCCCAGTTTACTCCTCCCTTTCCCACCCTGTGGCAGGATCCACAGATGCTAGATGCTTTCCAATACTTCAGTTGAGTGTTTATCAACGTCAGTGAGCAGGGACATTGAGGGTCAGCTAACCAGTCAACCACAACAGTGTGCTGTGACTGAAGTCAATCATCCAAATATGGCCAAGATATAGCAAGGGTCCTGGATGTTGCATCCAAGTAGAAGTCCTAGCTGATTCTCTTCTTTACTAGCCTGGGGTTTTAAGGTAAGAAACAGTACCTTTGTCATTTCCCTCACTGAGCTCAACTACTTCACAAATCAGAACTGAACCTGGGAACTGCCCGTTCTGTAAAACCCAGATATTGAGCCACAAGGACAGGTAAGAGGGTATTATTTTATTGTCAGGTAATATTCAAGGCATTTTAGTGAGTTCGAGAATATGGTACCAGGTAGTACAGGTAGCACAGGAGAGACAGTGGTGTATCAGTAATGTCATGGGACCTGTAATCCAGAGGACCATGCTGGGGACATAGGTGAAAACCCCACCACAGCAGCTGGTGTAATATAAATTCAATGAATAGGTAGCCTCAGTAATGGTGACCATGAATGAAGTATTCCTGCCAGCACAGTGACAGAGGAGGTTGGTGATGTTGGCATCATTGATATATACCTAGAGCCAAAAGCTGGCAACATCTCTGCCCATCTGTACATTGGCAGTGCCACTAACACCTAAGCAAACCTCACTCTTCAAGGCCTGTCTCCTGTGCTCAGAGACTCCCCCCAAGTTAGAGCTTCATGTGGTATCTCTAATAGCTCACTCTCCCGCTCCCTTCCACTCTCTCACTCGATGCTCCTGAAGGCCCCTCCATTCCCCAATTCAATGCCCTACTCACCAGGCCACATTCTACCTCTCTGGTCACTCCACTCCAGGCCTCCCACTTGTCTCCCACTCCTGGGGGTGATAAACAGTGAGACAGCATGGGAATAGGGGAGTATGTCATTTCCTTGAAGTTGATTTTAAATATTCACTGAAACTTTATGCATTGGAGTCAAGTCATAATCCAACTTGGCATAGATATACTTCCTCCAACTTGCTTTGAGACACCCCATCATACAATTTAAAAAGAGTTAAGACCATTTCTCAGTAAAAAGCTAAGTCCCTGCAAAGGTGCTTTGGAAGGGAAGGTGAGCGGTTCATTCTTTGTTGGCTGTGGATAGTGCCAAAATGGTTTGTCATTTTTAGCATTGGTTGTACTGCAAAATACAATTCCACGAGGTGGTACACAAGATTTTAGGACAGTCACATCAATGACAGCAGTAAAAGCCATTGTGTGCCCAGGAAATTTATTTAAACACAGATGGAGTGCTTATAAACTGGCCACTGTGAAATAGTCTGCCTCTTGCAATGCTGTTTTTCACTCATTATTAAGCTCACAAAGCCCAGTCTGTTGAAGAGCACTGGCAAACCCAAAGGTAATTGCAGTAAATGAGGAAAGTCTCATTTATTAGGTAAAGGACACTCCCAGTGCACGTAGGTATTGCTGACTGACCTCTGAACAAGTGGACAGAATTGCTTGTGTTTGCTCAAGAACAGTTGCAGTGGTGGATTAAGATTGTGGTTATGTTTTTAATTCATTCGAAGGATATGTGCGTCATTGGCTAAGCCCAACTGGCTTTGAGAATGTGGTGGTGAATTGCCTTCTTGAGAATGTATTCATAAGGAATGCGTAAGGTGGTGGATGTGGTGCCAGTCAAGCAGGCTGCTTTGTCCTGGATGGTGTCGGGTTTCTTGTTTGCAGCTGAAGCTGACCAGATCCATGGCCTTGTAATGGTGGAAAGGATTGGGGTGTCAGGAGGGGAACTTATACAACACATAACACTTAAATACAGCGGAAATAAACTCAATGTTGGCCATTGACATTCCTGTTAGTTTGGATATCATACCATTAATGATATGACTGCTTCCATTGCTAAATTTGACACCACTATGCCCAATTTACCTCCCAAAAAGGTAAATGACACATACCAATATCTGCTCAACTGTATTTTCACTTTGCATAAGTCTAGGATTCAAAAGGTAGATCTCTGAGGAACTGATGCTGGTCAGCATTCGAAATATGCAACAGACAAATCAACAATCTTCAAAGCGGAAAATGAAAAATAAGAAAATAGAAAGAAAAACTTCTCATCAACTGTCAGGGTATGAGAAGAGAATGCAAGTGACAAGGCCTCAGAATCGGGTTGCCATGACTCAGTTAGTGGCACAGCCCGCTCTGAATCAGAAGGTAGTTGATCCACATTCCACTGGTGAGACTTGAGGGCACAGTCTATGCTGGCATTAGAATGTAGTACTGGGGAGTGGAACTGTTCGAGATGATAGATATTAACCTGAGACTCTAGGTATTCTCACTACTGAACACAAAAGTCCCCTTCGCACTAATGCAAAAAAGAGCAGGGAAGATCCTTCAACATTCTGGTCAATGTTTATCCCTTCATCGAACACCAATCTGGTTACTATCGTGTTACTTCTTGGGGAAATTGCTGTGCCCAAATTGGCTGCCATGTGTGACTTTAATAGCGATTTCTTTTCAAAGATAACACTGAATTGACTGCAAAGTGCTTTGGGGGCATTGGCAGGTCATAAAAGGAGCCATCTTTTCTCTTTTACCTGAAAAACTAGCCTGTCTTGTCCCTATTAAAATGCTGATAGCACCTTAACCATTTCCAGTGCTTTCTGATATGTGCACACTGATTGAGAGCTTTTCGGGCAGGGAATACTACATTTCACAGGCTGGAAATTCATTCCCAATTCTGAGCCTGGGGGCCACAATTTGCAACAGTTCCGATGGAGGTTGGGAGTATGTAATTTTGTAGAATGGGCCTGAATGGATCCCACGCTGCATTCCTCGCTACAGTCCCAGTAGCCTTTGTTCAGCACATGAGGCCAACCAAACAGTGTAGTGAGAAAACCACAGGCTCCAACCTGCTCTCTCTTTTTAAAAGGTTTAAATTGGCTTGTCAGGGGATGGGAACTTGAAAGGGAATTCAGATGGAATAAAAACAAAGCTGGTTATGGGAAGTAGAAAAACTTTTCATGAAAGTGGAATGCAGCAGAAACAAGACGTAGAGATGTATAGCACAGAAACAGACCCTTTGGCACAACTCATCCATGCCAACCAAATATCCTAAATTAATCTAGTCCCATTTGCCAGCATTTGGTCCATCTCCCTCTAAACCGTTCCTATTCATATACCCATCCAGACGTCTTTTAAATATTATAATTGTACCAGCCTCCACCATTTCCCCTGGCAGCTCATTCCATATACACACCATCCTATGCATGAAAAAGCTGCCCCTCAGGTCTATTTTAAATCTTTCCTCTCTCACATTAAACCTATGCCCTTTAGTTTTGGACACTCCCACCCTGGGAAAAAGACTTTGACTATTCACCCTATTCATGCACCTCACGATTTCATAAACGTCTATAAGGTCACCCCTCAGCGTCTGACGCACCAGGGAAAATAGCCCCAGCCTATTCAGCCTCTCCCTTTAGCTCAAACCCTCCAACCCTGATAACATCCTTGTAATTTTTTTCTGAACCATTTCAAGCTTAACAATATCTTTTCTACAGCAGGGAGTCCAGAATTGAACGCAGTGTTCCAAAAGTAGCCTCACCAATGTCCTGTACAACTGCAACATGACTTCCCAACTCCTATGTTCAATGCACTGACCAATAAAGGCAAGCCTACCAAATGCCTTCTTCACTACCCTGTCTAGCTGTGATTCCACTTTCAAGGAACTACGAACCTGTACCCCAAGGTCTAAATAATCCAGGATTAAATTACAGAATAATGTTAAAAAGGCAGAATTAAAAGCACTCTATCTGAATGCATGCAGCATTCACAACAAGATATGTGAATTGTTTGTGCTCATGGAAGTAAGACTATGATTTAATTGCCAGTGCAGAAATGAAGGCAAGCAAATTAGGGAACTGAATATTAAAGGATACTTAACATTTAGGAAAGATAGACGAAGAGAAAAAGAAGGTGGGGTAGTGCAGATGAGAAGGGGTGGGATCAACGTATTAGTTAGAGAGGATCTCTGATTGGAAAAACAGGATGTGGAATCTGTTTGGACATACTTAGAACAATTTTCATAAGAATCATCTCAGCAACCCTGTGAACAGGAACTACTGAACTGCCTCCCTAGTCTTTCCTTCAGTTTATAACACCCATGTTTATTTCCGCGTAAGTGTGTGTGTTTTAATTGTGAATTATGTGCTGATAGTTCATAATTGTTTACTTGTAGCTACAGTCTAATTACTTGTAATAAATAGCATTTTTTGTTAAGTACAGAAACCTGTAGTCCTCAGTATCCTAGAGGAGATGGCGCAGTGAATATTCAGGGCAAATGCCTCAGAGTTAATGACACCTGGCAGTGAAAAGGTCAGACACCATGATGGTCATCTTCTCCAGCCACTCCACCTCATTCTGAAAGATGCCATTCGATGGAAATTGTGAGAAATAGAATTCCTGCTTTCATTCCAACCACAAACCCCCACCCCTTTCCTCAACCTTTTCCTCTGTCTCTTCCAGCAGTCAGTCTACTCAGCCTGTGCAGAGTCATGAGGAAGCAGGGACACAGTGACTTGACCCCTTACGCTGACAGCCAACAACCTGATACTGGCACTGTGCTAAAATTCACGGCTTACGCAGAGATGGGATCAGTGGGTGGTGAGCTGCCGGGCACCTTCTTTAAGTGGGCCTTGGCTCATCCATACTCATCTCTCACAGAAACATAGGTTCATGGTACGCAAGAAGCCCATTCAGCCCATCTAGTCCTCAACAGAAAAACAGAAAAAAAACACAATCCAGCTTCTCAGCTCTTGGTCTGTAAGCCTGCAGGTTACGCTGTCTCAAGAGCAAATACAAATAATTTAAAGCAGTGAGAGCTTCTACCTCTAAGCAGTAAGTTTCAAACTCGCGCCACTATCCAGTGAAAACTCTGTCTCCCTTCTAATCAGTCTAACAACTATCTTAAATTTACATCTTGTAGTTATTGTGTCTCTGTGAAGATCAATAGGTCAATATCTAATCTATAATTTTTCACACCTCAAACAACATCTCTCCTAAACCTCCTGCATTCCAAAGTAAATAATCACAGCCTATCCAACATTTCCTTGTAGTTAGAATTCCCTAATCCTGATGACATCCTGGTGAAACTCCTCTGGAATGTTGCTGCATAGACCATGTAGGAAGCTTAACAGGTACCCCAGAAATCAGTGTTCAGCCTCCTGTGGTATGCATGCAAACTGGCATCCTCAACTATTTTCCAGTCCATCTTTTATGTGTGAGTGTAGGTTCATAATGACACTGTGTGATTATTGTGGTCTAGAAGATATCTTTTGCAGGCTGAGAGTGAAGCTGGAGATGGAAATTATTGGGGCCTTCAAAAGAGGCAGTTGATAGCTCCTTGAGAATGAGCTTACTGATATAATAGTGAAGCTGATAGAAACAGCTGCAATAATCCTGTCATCTGGAAGATGCCTGTGCTGTCACAGACTGATAAATGTTGAGGATAATAAATGTGAAAGGTTTGGCTGGAAAAATCTCCTGGAAACTGCTGTCAGCAACTCTCTTTAAAAATCCTCGCTTTGACCTTACATTTTCTCTGTTGCCATATCTCCAATCTACCATTTCTAGTCCACGCCTTCAGCTCGCCACTAACACTCCACATCATGCTGGCTTCAGAATAAGCTGCGACATTTTTCATTGGAGCATTGGGGTGACCTTATACAGGCTTATAAAATCATGAGGGGTATAGATAAGGTGAATGGCAGGTGTCTTTTCGCTAAGGTAGGGGATTTCAAGGCTAGGGGGACATATTTTTAAGGTGAGAGGAAAAAGATTTTAGAAAAGACATGAGGGGCAAAATTTTTACACAGAGAATGGCTTGTGTGTGGAATGAATTTCCAGAGGAAGTGGTGGATGTAGACACAGTTACAATGTTTAAAAGACATTTAGATTAATACATGAATTAGAAATGTTTGGAGGGATATGGGTCAAGCAGACGCAGATGGGTCTAGCTGTGTGCGATTATGGTCAGCATGGACTGATTGGACCAAAGGATCTGTTTGCATGCTGTATGACTCTATGACAAGGCCTGGAGCAGGACTCTGGCTCAGAGACAAGGACACTACCCACTGCTCCACAAGACCTACATTTGTTTTTATAGTAGCAGTAAAACATATATTAGTCAGAAATATAAGGTCAGAAACATAACACAAGAAACATAAACATATGGGAACATAACCTCCCATGTGGAAGTTAAATTGGAATGTTGTGGAGAGAGAAAGGAAAAATGCTTTGTAACAAATGGAGATTAGAAATATCCAAGAACAAAGTTGAAATAATAATCAGGAGGAATTGAGAAATCTGGAAAATATAATCACAACGCCTGCAGAAAAAAAATCAAAATATCCTCATAAGGAGATGTTCACTGCCAAACTGCAGTGGACTATGTACCATTTGTGACAGTTGTATAATAACAGAACTGAGTTCAGAGCTAACAGGTTCAAACAGAAACATCATTCTTCATTGTAGTCAGGAACACTTTGATTTATCAAATACCTTGTATACATGCATTCTTTTTAATTCAATGAGTATCTGTAATTTAATTATTATTAAGTGCAGTGATCCTTAATTATTAAATGCGACCAATTATGCTGAAGTTCTGAAAGGTAATTCTGCAGAATTAATGATATTTTAATTAATTATTAAATATGCTTATATAATTATTAAATAGCACAGACCACTCCAAGACATAAAGATCGAGATGACCAAGGCATCATGTCAGAATTCATCTGTTTGAAGGGAAGCCTCCTTGGATTTGAGTCCATTTGTAAAATCCGTTGGGCAAGCTGAGGGATTTTACATTTTAAGAATAATCATGACATTTTCTGAACGTATTGGTACCCTTTTTAACTTTTCCAGCAACTCTCCCCACTCTCCTCCTTCACTGAACAAACCCCAAGATTTTTTCACAGTGATATAATGCATTAAACTTAATGTGCATTATATCACTTTGAGTGGACAGCATAGAAATGGCTACTTGGACCTAACATGTTGATGTTTATGGGTCACATGAGTCTCCACCTCTCTGATTTCATCTATCCTATCAACAATATTCTTCTGTTCCTTTCTGTCCTTGAGCACTTATATAATCTACCCTGAAGCGCATCCCCTCTATTCATTACAACTACCTTTTTGTCATTCACCCATGGGATGTGGACATCACTGGCTGGGTCAGCATTTATTGCCTGCTCCGATAGTTGCCCTTGAGAAGGTGGTGGTGAGCTGCCATCTTGAACCACTGCAGTCCATGAGCTGTAGGTTTAACTGTTAGGGAGAAAATTCCAGGATTTTGACCCAGTGATGCTGAAAGAAATACTTCATGTGATAGTAAATTTTAACTCGATCAAAAGCTGCTAACTGGTTGAATGACACTCTGTACTCCTGTCTGTCAGCAGAATACCACACTAAATGGCAACAAATGCTCCCACCTCAGTTTCATCCCAGATGACATAATGCAGGACTGGCAGACACATTGCTCGATTATCACTGCTGGCTGCTTCCAGGCATGTTTTAGCCAAACTGCAAGAAAGTTGAAAGTTTATTTGTTCCTCAGGCAGCTTTGACAGCCCTGTGGCTGTTAATCTCCTTCACAAATTCTCTGTCTCCTGACATAAGTGGCCTGGCATAGAGTATGGCAAGTGGCATGAAGGAAGAGGTCACAGAGAAGGTCCAACTGCCAGATATCACTTCCCCACCAGCACTTTCAGTCAGAAGACATGTCGTGATGGGCTTTCATGTCATCATCTCTCTCAATCTTCATAGATATTTTCCAATCGACCAATTCAGAGACGGTTTTGTGAAACAAATGGGATTTGAACCCAGGCTTCCTGAGAGATAGGGGCACCACCAACTGTGTTCTCTTAATCTTTATACCATGGGCTCCTTGCATTCTGCAACAGGTAACATTAACAGCATCTCACAGCTCCCTCTCAGTATTTAAGGGAGGTTACCAACACTCTGTACACCAGAGAGAACACCTACATGTCTGTTGCTAAGGTCAGAGAGATGCAGGACTGGTACACGTGGCAGACTTCCCCATGATACTAAGTCTCAATGGACTGCAGGCATATTGACCTGAACAGTCCACATAAGAACCCCACAACCTCTATCAATCTATTTCCTCAATATGGAGCTGGACTGTGACGACAGCTAACACATTATCTTGGACTGTGCCTGGTACCCTGGCAACAGTCATGAGCCCTCCATTTTACACAGCCCCTCTACCCAATGTATGCCAGCCTGAGCTAGACCATAAGAAATAAGAATAGGCCATTTGGCCCTCAAGACTGCCCCACCATTCAATGGGATCATGGCTGATCTGACATTCCTCACCTCTGCTTTCCTGCAATTCCTCTTTAACTCTTGATTCCTCTAGGATATATCTCTAAGTTACAGCCTGGCTATTGGCTGATAAAGGTGATCTCCATCTGATAAGCTCAGTTTTCAATCGGGAACCTTCAACATCAACGGCGCATTCAAAGACAGTAAAGCTGCCACAAGGAATATTATTGAGCAAATGATCGGCACTGTGCCAGGACCATTCAGGGGAACCTCTGCTCTACAACCCTGACCAGATATCTGATTACACCTGCAGTATGCTCCACGCTCCTCAGCCTTGTTAGCAAGACGGGACAGCTTTTATGCCACTCGTTACCTAAAAAACTGAGATGGATGTAAAGAGACAGCAAGGTAGGCACACCCTTTCAACAGAGCTGAACACACTGCCTCGGTGCAATAAACAGGACACAGGTTAAATGCCCATTTTCACCCACTGTGGAAATTATTCCCCAAAGTCCATTCAGTCCATCCTCAAAATTCAGCCTCCAGGACCTAATTTTCTGCACTGCTTTTGACACTATGATGTCTGCATTATGTCACAACTGGACACAAATCCACAGCAGTCTTACCACAGCTCTCTATGTATGTGATCATGGTTTTGTCTGACTTATAGTCTACAATTTGCACTGTGCATTTCAGTATTCTATTGATTTGATTTGATTTATCATTGTCACATATACCTAGGTACAGTGAAAAGTTTTGTTTTGCATGCAATACAGGCAGATCATACATATAAATTGGATTACGGTAATAGAACAGAGCGAGGAATACAATCTTACAGCTGGAGAAAAGGCGCACAAAGAGGGAGATCAACATTAAATTTAAAATTTGAGAGGAAGGAGCTGTTCTTAAATCTGTTGGTATGTGTGTTTAAGCTTTTGTATCTTCTGCCTGATGGAAGAGGTTGGAAGAGATTATAACTGGAGTGAAAGAGGTCTTTGATTATGTTGGCTGCCTTCCTGGGGCAGCGAGAAGTATAGATGGTGTCAATGGATGGAAGGTTGGAAGTGTGATGGACTGGGCTGTGTTCACAACTCTCTGTAGTTTCTTACAGTCCTGGGCAGAGCAGTTGCCATTCCAAGCTGTGATGCATCTGGATGGTGCATCTATAAAAATTGGTAAGAATCTTTACACACATGTCGAATTTCCTTAGCCTCCTGAGAAAGTAGAGGCATTATTGTGCTTTCTTGACTATAGTGTCAACGTGGGTGGACGAGGACAGATTGTTGATGACCGTCACTCCCATTTCCATCTCCACCTCAGCTTCATTGATGTAGAAAGACTAAGATATTGACTTAGTTCATCACCATTGTTTGGAAATATTGTACATTAAATCCACAAAGGGATCTAGGTCCCATCCAAACTCAAATAACAATGCTCGTGTTGCCTATAAGTTGCCTGTCTACTGTTCCAGCCTACAGTACATTTACCCACCTTAAGTTCTATCTTCTGGTGTTTGACTCATTCTACCTAATTTGTTCAGCCCTTCCTGTAAATCAGAGTCACCTCCTTTAATTCAATTGCTCCTCCAAGTTTGGTATCATTTGTAAGTTTGATCAACGAGCACTGGCATTGAGCCATCTGTAAAGCACTCTGTTCCTGAAAATGCAAAGGACATTTCACATTGAACTTCAACTTCAGCAGTTGAAACATTGATAAGAAACGTGTATGCAGAGACAGAGATTTCTAATCCTTTCTGGATGACATTTCAATTGCACTATTTGTGAAACAGATGGCAAGAACAATGAGTGCTGCTCTCAGGATAGATTTGAATCCAAATCAGGATGCTAATTTTCTGAAACAAATACCCAGGGCCATAGAATAACTGACACCTCCATACATCCTTGAAAGTGGAGCCCCAGGTAGACAGGATAGTGAAGAAGTCGTTTGGTATGCTTGCTTTCATTGGTCAGTGCATTGAGTATAGGAGTCGGGTTGTCATGTTGTGCCTATACAGGACATTGCTTAGGCCATTTGTGGAATACTGTTTTCAGTTCTGGTCTTCCTCCTATAGGAAAGATGTCGGTAAACTTGAAAGTGGTCAGAAAAGACTTACAAGGATGTTGCCAGAGTTGGAGGATTTGAGCTATAGGGAGAGGCTGAATAGGCTGGGGCTATTTCCCCTGGAGCGTCGGAGGCTGAGGGATGATCTTATAGAGGTTAATAAAATCATGAGGGACATGGAGAGGGTGAATAGACAAGGTCTTTTTCCCAGGGTACGGGAGTCCAAAACTAGAGGGCAAAGGTTTAAATGGAGAGGGGAAAGCTTTAAAAGGGATCTACGGGGCAACATTTTCATGCAGAGAATGGTGTGTATATGCCAGAGGAAGTGGTAAAGGCTGGTTCAATTACAACATTTAAAAGGCATCTGGATGGAGTAATGAACAGGAAGGGTTTCAAGGGGTATGGACCAAATACTGGCAAGTGGGACTAGACTAATTTAGGATATCTGCTTAGCATGAATGAGTTGGACTGAAGGGTCTGTTTCCGCATTGTATATCCCTATGACTCTATGACAAATGCCACAAACTTCGGAACGTAATCAAGGCTGATTCTTCATTGCAGCACCAAGGGAGTGCTGCACTGTCAGGGGGGCTTCAATGAGTCTTTAAATCAAATTCCTGTCAGAATTCTCAGACAGACGTAAAAAGATTCTATAACACTATTATGAAGAAGCGTGGGAAAGATTTGGCTGCTACCTGAGTCAATGTGCATCCCCTCCTCAACAGCAACACTAAAGCAGGTGAGCTGGTCATTATCACATTGCTCCTTGTAGAATCTTGCAATACTCATATTGACTGCTGCTAGTCCTAGATTGCAACAAAGTACTTCATTGACTGTAAAACGCTTTGGAACATCCTAAGACCATGAAGGGTGCTACAGAAATGCAATTCTTTCTTTTCTTTCCTTCCCCAACTCAACGCTTAAAAGCAAAGGCCCTGGAAAGGGGTTTCTCAAGTTAACTTGCCAGCTAGTAACTGAGGGCCGAATTGCACACCAGCAAGAACCCTACAAACATACAACATGTAAGGTCCTGAAACATTGTGCAGTCACAGAACCTAAACAAATTCAACAATGATTCAAGCTTCAGGTACAAGACAGACAGAAACTACCAGTTTCATTAACAGATTGTGCAGAGGGAGAGAACTTCTGATTCTGGGAGAACTTGTGGATACAGTTTCTTTGTTCAGCGTGTTGAATTGATGTCTCTTCAATGTGTTGTTCTTTGAGCAGATGCCTCAAAGTTAAGATGAAATTTCAGCAGATTTGAGATAACAAGATGTAGAGCTGGATGAACACAGCAGGCCAAGCAGCATCAGAGAACCAGGAAGGCTGACATTTCAGGCCTAGACCCTTCTTCAGAAATGGGGGAGGGGAAGGGGGTTCTGAAATAAATAGGGAGAGAGGGGCAGGCGGAAAGAAGATGGATAGAGGAGAAGATAGGTGGAGAGGAGACAGACCGGTCAAAGAGGCGGGGATGGAGCCAGTAAAGGTGAGTGTAGGTGGGGAGGTAGGGAGGAGATAGGTCAGTCCAGGGAGGATGGACAGGTCAAGGGGGCGGGATGAGGTTAGTAGGTAGGAGATGGTGGTGGGGCTTGAGGTGGGAGGAGGGGATAGGTGGGAGGAAGGACAGG
>NC_063342.1:69427328-69443515 GCF_021869965.1 Rhincodon typus
GGGGCAGGTGTAGCACTTCCTGCGGTTGCAGGGAAAAGTGCCAGGTGAGGTGGGGCTGGAGGGGAGTGTGGAGCGGACAAGGGAGTCACGGAGAGAGTGGTCTCTCCGGAAAGCAGATAAGGGTGGGGAGGGAAAAATGTCTTTGGTGGTGGGGTCGGATTGCAGATGGCAGAAGTGTCAGAGGATGAGATGATGGTTTGGTGGTCGGGGGTGGGGTCATGATCAAGGGGGTGGTAGGAGGTGGTGTTGGAGAGTTGGCATTTGGCCTCAGCGATGTAAAGGTCAGTGCGCCATACTACAGCTGCGCCTCCCTTGTCCGCGGGTTTTATGGTGCACATTCTGCAGGGGAGAGGTTGTAGTGGGTGAGAGGGGTGGAGAGGTTGAGGCGATTGATGTCTCGACGGCAGTTGGAGATGAAGAGGTCAAGGGAGGGTAGGAGGCCTTCGGGTGGTGTCCAGGAGGAGGGGGTGTGTGGAGGTGGGAGAAGGGGTCAGTAGAGGGAGGGTCAGGCTCACGGTTGAAGAAGTAAGCACGGAGGCGGCGGAAAAACTGCTCTATGTCCAACTAAGAAAGGTGATGTGGCTGTAGTACCTGGTTTGCTTCAGGACGTGGTCGAGCAGTTTCAAGTCCAAAGAGATTGCGAGAGAGTTGCAGTGGGAGAGAGATCCACTGAGGTTTTTCCGGAGGGAGGAGGGTAACTTCTTCAGGGTAGGCATCCTTAGACGAGGCTTCGCAGTGGGGTAAAATTGTTTCAGAGATTGTAGGAACTGCAGATGCTGGAGAATCTGAGATAACAAGGTGTAGAGCTGGTTGAACACAGCAGGCCTGCTATGTTCATCCAGCTCTACACCTTGTTATCTCTTTCAGCAGATTTGTTGGCTTTGTGTGAAAATAAAGCAATCAGTATGCATCATGGCATGGATGTATGGGTGATTAAGTGCATCGACTTCTCTGCAGCTCATGCCATGGACAAAACAAGACACCGAGGGACTGAAACTCCTCAAAATGGGGTTCCAGTGCTGTCCAACGCAGTCCTAGTTGGAGCTTTTGGGGACAGCAGAAAGAAGTTCATTTGCATAGGGCTGGCAGTCACAGGCATTTCGGCAGCTCCAGGCAATCTGAAAGTCTGTTGCCTCTCCAATGGTCTGGCACAGGGTTCCTCAGCCAAGCTCTGTTCAGAAGAAAAACTCCCCTTTGTAAACACGCTGCATCCATACCTCAGCAAGGCAACTGAAAACTCTGGGTCGACAATCTCCAGAAACAGCAATAATCTGATAGTTAACCACCAGACATACAGCAAGAGGCAGGCAACATCACTGAGTTAGTAATCCAAAGACCCAGGCTATTGTCCTGGGGAGACGGGTTTAAATTCCACCACAACAACTGGTGGAATTTAAATTCAACTCATTAATCTGAATTAAAGTCTCAGTAGTTTTGCCAATGACAACAATCATTGATTGTTGTAAAACCCATCAGGTTCACTACTGTCCTTTAGGGAAGGAAACTGCCAGCTTTACCCAGTCTGGCCTACATGTGACTCCAGACCCACTGCAAAGTGATTGACTCTTAACTGCCCTCTGGGCAATTAGGGATGGACAATAAATGCTGGCCTAACCAGTGACACACACATCCCATGAAAGAATGAAGACACTTTGCAGATGGATGCAATTAGGTAGTTTATTTAAGGAGCTGGTGCCGCATTATGGAATAAATGAAAAACTTCTGAGAAGTCAAAAGTGAAGAATGTGCTGGAGATTTATACGTCTTTTAATGTCTGGTTATATAATCCAAATCTGTTATTAAATGGATGGATGAAGCGCTTAATCCCTGCTTATTACAAAATAGCAATAAAAAGGTCAAATAAGAACTAAATATTAGGAAAAGTTAGAATATTTTCCTAATAAGATTCAGTTACAGAATTTATTTCAAGCTAATTTTAACATTGTGGTAATTTTAAAACCCTGGAACCATGGTCATGTAATTGCAGCACTTACAATGGGTCAGAGACTAACCGTGTGGATTTATGGGGCCTATTTGTATTGGCATTTATCCAATGATATATTAGATTCATAGAGATCTACAGGACAATAAAAGGCCCTTTGGTCCATTGCATCTAACTAATTTAATTCCATTTTCCAGCACGGGCCCATAGCCTTGTATGCCTTGGTATCACAAGTGCTCATCTAAATATTGATGTCTTTTATTGTGGAAAGCAGCACCATTACTGACCAAGCCCTAAAGGACATAGCTACTAGACTGGGTGGTGAGGAAACCAACAAGAGGGAAAAACATATTTGACTCTGTCCTCTTCGATCTGCCTGTAACAGATACATCTGTCCATGTCAGTATTGATAAGAGTGACCACTGCAAAGTTCTTGCGGAGACAAAGTCCCGTCTTCACATTGAGGAACCCCTCCACTCTGTTGTGTGGCAGTATCACTGTGGCACTAACAGAGCCCAATGGGTTAGTAAACCATTGCTGTCTACCCATCAGCAGAGGAGCAAGTCTGGCATTCCCTGGACAATTCGATCCTTCTTCCCTCAAACTAGGTGAGGAGCCTGATGCTTGCACACCATGGCAATGGGTGAAGGAGCAGTTTGTGTTCATGAATAACTGTGAGGTGCTGGGCATCTCAAGTGTGTGAGTAGGAAGTGATGAAGGTGGGAAGGATTAGTAAGTTGACATGATGAGACGGGGTGAACTTTTGAATGAACTTGAATCCTGTGATGCTGAGGCTTGCAGCCCATTCCCCCACTGTAAGATGTATGCAGTGGCAGAGTTAGAAGGAGTGATGGTCCAGGAGAGACATAGAGATGTGGGACAGCCCAGGGAAGATGCCACACTTGTGGATCATAATAGACCATTAACCTGTTTGTGGCACTGCTGCCAGTCCTTTTACATTGTGGGCACAGTACTGGCTTATGACGCAACGTCTGCTCAGGATGGTGCCCCCACCAACAAAATCTAGAGGGCTGTCTCTGTAAACCTTGCAGTCAGCATGGCCTTCCTTGGAGCAGTTTTTGATCTTCCTTGGGGACAGTTCGGCCTTCCTTTAAGTCAGTTTTAGCCTTCCTTGGGTACAGTTTGGCCTTCCTTGGGGCCATTTTAACCTTCCTCAGGGACAGTTTGGCTTTCCTTGGGGCCAGTTTGACCTTCCTTGGGGCTAGTTTGACTTTCCTTGGGGTCAGTTTGGCCTTCTTCAAACACATTGCTTGATCACTAGACCCAGCCACCACAGGCAGAAGGGAAGTCCCTGGCCTGCAGCAAATGAGGTGGGATCCGGTTGGCTTTTCAACATGGTGCCAAAGCCTCCAAACACATAAGGCCTTACCAGAAACAAGAACTTTTGGGTTACTCACCACACAATTCTACATAACTTGCAAACCTTCTCACTTGCATGGATTGTGCATGAGAAGCATGTGATTGTGCAAGATAGCTTACCTGAGCCATTGGCACCAACCAACACACTTTCTATTGTACTTTAACTTCAAACGGGGAAATTCCACCTCTGTGCATTAATTAATGGAATCTGGATCAAATAATTGGATGGTCTAAGGATAACTAATTATCTTTTTGAAGTAAATAAATGAAAGTGTTCAATACAACAAGCAAAGTCAAATGTGCAGAATGAAGAGAGAGAATTGCAAAACAAAATTGATTTGAGTTTTAGCACAGGTCATCTACTGAAGGTATGTCAAGATGCAAGTGGCAATTGAAATAACTCCACAGAGGCCAGTATTCTATCATCAAGTTGGCCTTTATTCACGCGTGGAGAGTCCTTGACACTGGGCCAGCTCCCTCAGAGCCAGCTCTCAGAATGAATAGAATCCCTGACAGTCCTGTTTGTATCTGTCAGCCGGGGCTCCCTGATTGGAACAGATTAACTGCCCAAATCAGGGAACTCGTATTCTACGAGGTCCAAATGGCTGACCTTGTTACAATCACTACACAATTTTAATCAAAAACTAGATCATTCCTCATGGGCTTTGTCTCGAACTCAAAATGTGCTAATCTAACTTTGTGGTGATTCATGGTGAGCATAAATTTGGAAGAGGGACACAGTCAGGTGCACCCTGTCCTTAACAGGCTGATCAATCATCATGAGTCTATAAAGCTCCAAGGTATGAGAGTGAATTACCCAATGCAGTAAGAGGCAGATTCAGTCAATGGAGTATGCTGTACTTACTTGCCAATCTTAAAAATCTGAAAAAGGAACTGTCTTTAAGCTGGAAGAAGCAAAAATCAGTCAAGGACTTGATTTTTGAGCATTCTTGTTTGGCTGTTGCCCATTAGAACTAATCCATAATCATGGCTTTTTCCCTGTTCTGTATGGTGAATAGATCCACCACTCAGTGGGTGCTGTACACTGCCAAACCAGCACTGGCACCCTAAGTACATCACAGTGACTGACTTAGCATGATGTAATGAAGTTCCTCCCTGTTTCAAGTGAGAACTCTGGTACTGGCCAAAATTCAAACTCAATGAAAATTCCTAGATATGGGCATCAGGTATCTCATTGTGTTCCTACTTCAGATTTTCAGTTCAATCATTCATAGAATCACTTTGCTGGATGCTTTACCAAACAAATCATGAATTTACCTCTTAAATCTGGCCTCCCAAGTTCATGGTTGTTCTTTTAGTGTGCATTGAATTGAAAACATCTCAAAAACTGACCATTTTTCACTAAATTGTGATGATCCCAGCTGATTTTTATACTGAATAAGTAAGATCCCAAAGTGTAACCTGGCTTGTTAGATCCTAACACTGTCTTCTGGCAAACCGTGAAGATCAGGTTCTGAACACATTCACAAGAGTCTGCCAGTGTACTTTTAACACAAAGAAGAAAATGTAAAACAAGAAGGACATTACCTCCATTACACTGGATAAAACAAAAGTTTAGAAAAATTTAATTGACAATAGCAGAAATGGATTCAAGCTCATACTACCTCTTTTATACCAGCAATATCCTCATAAACATGAAAAGCCTCTGTGAAGATTCACCACTAGCTCCATACTAAGACTCCTCAGCTGGTACAGCCGTAACCAGTTTCCTTTGGCAATTTTCTGTGCAGTCACTAAATGCTTTTTTCCCTTCATCCGGTGTTTCCCTCCCTGCAACCTATAGCTACTATTACTTTAACTTAGAGAACAGAAAGAGGAGTACGGCCTTTGAACTAAGAACCCAAATTTAACATTGGAGATACTAGTGATTCAGAGCCACTGAAAGCCAGAAGCACTTGGGTGATGGATGAGCACAAATTGGTGCAAGTTAACCCTTTGGGTGAGCGGACAATGATGGCTTAAGATGAATAATTATGGCTTATTTTGCACTGATTTTCAGACCAGCAGGCACACAAGCAGTGGGAGGTAAGGTGGTGGAGAGCTGGATGTTCTCGGTGTACATGTGTCCATATCTTCAGATGATATTGCCAGGGAACTACATGTTGATGAGAAAGATGGAGAGGTCAGCAATTGATGCTTGCAGCATTTCAGAAACGGGGGAGGCAGACTTAGCCAAACTACAGAGGAAAGGAGTTGAGAAGATGATGTTAGGTCAAAGGAGCAAAATGTGGAAAAGGAAGAGGGGTGTGTCAGCACATGGTGACTGTCACAAAAGATGCTGTTTATTACTGTGGCTAGAAGTGGAAACTTAACTAGGGAGATTCAAGCAAGCAGTTCTGGAAAAGTTAGACTTGGGCTTGGGAAATGTTCAGGAACTTTGCAAAGGCTGCAGAATGGGGCAGTAGTTTTCAAAGACAGGAATAGGGTGCTGGGGAAGGAAGTTAGTCACCAATAGTTCACTGGATTGAGGTCAAGGAATGGGTGAGCTCAGTGAGGGTTTGGGGGAGACAGGAGAAAAATGAGAGAAAGTGGTGTGTTCAGGATTAAGACCAGGGGCAAACTTGTAGACATGTGGCTAGGCAGAGGAAGGGATGTAGTCGAGAGAGCTGAACGGATCTCAGCGTTAGTGTAAAAGATTAAGACCAGATGGAATTTCAGGTGCCAGAATAATTGGAATGGCTTGTGAGACACCCCTGAACTCTTGGTGTTTTAACAGAAATTGAAACCTTTTCAGTGTCGCATGACATTTAGACGCTCAGAGGAAACCACAGAAGTTCATTACTTGTTTCCAATACTGTCATACCACCAACGTGATTCTCACCCTGCCAAATTTCAAGGATCATATATGCAGCTGATCTGTCTTTCCAACTGCTTGCTGGATATGAGTTTGTTTAAGATTGGAAAAGGTTAAAGCCTTCCTCCTTCCTGGCAGCATTTAATTCCCAGTTTTTTCAAGTTAGAAATGTTCCAATCTCTTTTTGTGCTCCAGTTTTAAAGTCGTATTTCCCTTATATTATTGAATTCAACTTTGCACCTCCAGATGTTCTGATACTCTAGAAAGGACTGTACCAATGTTTTCATGAACGACTGACCTTCATTAATGCCGGGTCATTTGCTTTTATTTATTTGCTGTCAAGCTGAGACTGTTGATGATAAGCAATCCAATGGATTAAACTTTGAATCCGTGATCAGAGTCAAACCAGCAGCAGTCATCTTTGTGTACTTCAGGCAGCTGAAGATGGTTGAGCCTAGGCAACTACCCTGAGGAACTCCTGCAGCGATGTCCAAGAGCTGAGATGACTAACCTCCATCAACTGCAACCATCTTCCTAAGTGTCAGGTATGCCTCCAACCAGTGGAGAGTTGGTCCCCTGATACCCATTGATTCTAGTTTTGCTAGGGCTCCTTGATGCCACACTTGGATGAATGTGCTTTGATATCAAGGGCTGTCACTTTCACCTCACCTCACCTCAGGAATTAGACTCTTTTGTCCATGTTTGAACAAAGGCTGTAATGAGGTCAGGAGCTGAGTGGCCCTGGCAGAACCCAAACTGGGTGTCACTGAGCAGATTATTGCTGAGCAAGTGCTGCATGATAGCACTGTTTATGACACCTTCCATCACTTTACTGATGATTGATAATAGACTGATGGGGTGGTAATTGGTCAGGTTGAATTTGTGTTGCTTTTTATGTATAGGACATACCCGGGCAATTTTCTACATTGTCAGGTAGATGCCAGCATTGCAAAAACTGTAATTGAAGAGTTTGGCTAAGGGTGTGTCAAGTTCTGGAGCACAAGTCCTCAGTACTGTTGTCGAATGTTGTCAAGGTCCATAGCCTTTGGATATCCAGTACCTCCAATCATTTCTTGACATCATGTGGAGGGAATCAAATTGGCTGAAGACTAGTAGCTACAATGCTGGAGACCACTGGAGAAGGCCATGATGGATCATCCACTTGGCACTTCTGGCTGAAGATTTCTGTGAATGCTTCAGCCTTATCTTTTGCAATGATGTGCTGGGCTCTATTGTCATTGAGGTTGGGATATTTTTGGAGCGTCCTCCTCCAGTGCGTTGTTCAACAGTCCACCACCAATCATGACTGGATGTGGCAGGATTGCAGAGCTTAGATCTGATTCATTGGTTCTGGGATCCCTTGGCCCTGTCTATCACTTAAATCGTTAAATCCATGCCCTCTGATTTCCATATTGTCTGCCACCACAATCAGTTCTTCTTATTTAGCCCATTAAAAGAATCGATGATTCTGAACACCTCTATCAAGTTGTTTTTAATGTTCTTCGCCATAGTAGAAGTCTCTGACTGCAGGTACCAATCCAGTGAATGTCATTCATACCCTAAGTCCTTTAAACCCTTCCCAAGGTGTGGCGTGCTGAACTAAAAACAATAGAAACCTAACAGTATTTTTAAAAGTTTTCACGTAACTTTTGAACTCTATCAATAAAGCCATAGACCCCAGATACAGTCTTCTCAAACCGTCTTGCCATCTACAACAACTTACACCCTTAGACATCTCTGTATGTGCAAAATGCAGTTTACATTGTTTCTCCTTATACTTCCTGCCAAAATGTTTCACTGCACTCTCCTCTTTGTTCATTTTCATCTGCCGTGTGTCTGTCCATTCACCAACACGTGTCTGTTACTATCACTTTCATTGTTCATTTCATTTCTAAATTTTGTGTCTTGTGTTAAGACCAACTTTCTTTTCATTTTTTACTATTCTTTCTTGGGATGTGGACATGGCTGGCTAGTCAAGCATTCATTGTTCATCCCTAATTGCCCTTGAGAAATTGGTGGTGAGCTGCCTTCTTGGACCACAGCAATGTAGGTAAATACATAATGCCATAAGGAAAAGCTTCCAGGATTTTGTCCCAGTCACACTGTACAAACTGCAAATATAGTTCCGAGTGAGGATGGTGTGTGTATTGGAGGGGAACTTGAAGGTGGTGGTGCTCTTGTGTATCCTCTGCTTTTATTCTTCTAGATAGTAGTGGTTGTAGATTTTAAGGATGTTGTCAAAGGAGTTTTAGTGAATTGCTAGTTCATCTTGTAGATGGTACACCTGGCACTACGGTGCATCAGTGAGAGGGAATGGACAGTTGAGATGGTGAAGGTGGCACCAATCAAGTGGGCTGCTTTGTCCTGGATGGTGTCAGGTTTCTTGATTGTTGTTGGAGCTGCACCCATCTAGGCAAGTGGGGAATATTCCATCACACTCCTGACTTGTGTCTTATAGGTAGCAAACAGGCTTTGAGGAGTCAGGGGATGAGTTACTTGTTACAGGGTTCCTACCCTCTCTTATAGCAACTGTATTTATATTGCTGGTCCAGTTCAGTTTCTGGTCAATGGGAATCCCCAGGGTGTTAATAGTTGTGGATTCAGTTTTGGAAATGGCATTGAATGTCAAGAGGTTAGATTCTCTCATGTTGGAAATTGTCATTTCCTGGCACTTGTGTGGCACAAATGTCACTTACCACTTGTCAGTCAAAATCTGAACGCTGTCAAGGTCTTGCTGCATTTGAACACTGACTGCTTCAGTATCTGAGGAGTCATGAACAGTGCTGAACATTGTGGAAATATTGGTGAGCATCCCCACTTCTGATCTAATGAGGGAGGGAAGGTCATTGATGAAGCAACCAAAGACGGTTGGGCCTAGGACGTTACCTTGAGGAATTCCTGCAGTGATATTCTGGAGATGAGATGAATTACTAACAAGCACAACCATCAACCTTTGTGCCAGGTCTGACTCCAACCAGAGGAGAGATTTCTCCCTGATTCCCATTGACTTGGCAATAGAAGATAGAGAGTAACCCCACAGCAATAATGAAGGAGTGCTGTCACTTTCACCAACACTTGTAATGATCAGCTGAGATGCATGTTCCTCAGAGGCTAGTACAGAGCTAGGAGCAACTGGAGATGCAGCACATTGAAATGCTCAGTGTATTGCTAGAGAGCCCCTGCAGCACAGAGGGGTTCAGCTCCAGCAGGGCTGAAATAATCACAAAGATCCTGCAACCTATTCCTGCCACAGTGGGTCTGGTGGCCAACTCCATGAGTAGATTTGCAGACCCAGTGTGATGTAGGGACATGTGACTGCTATCTTAGCTTCTACTCCAGCACCGGCAGACTCCACATTATGTCCTGGTGCCAGCTGGGAGCTCAGATATAGATCATGAGAACCCAGCTTACTTCCATGCAGTGGGGTGAAATCGGGGCAGGCATTGGCAATGTTACAGAGATTGAAATAAACCGTCTTAATAATGGCATAAGTATATGATCGAAAGCTTCTCGGAGCCGGGAGCAGGGAGGTATGACAACAAGGTTATGACGAGTCCGGCTTCATCTCAGACTGAGGAAGAGAACTGGAGTTGAGACCTTGGGAATGGAGTTGGTGGTGGAGAGTGGAAACAACGGTTTCGGTCTCCCCAATATTTAATAGGAGGAAATCTCTGCTCATTCAGTACCTGATATCGGGTAAGCAGTTCAATAATTCAAACAATGAAGTGGTGAGGTGGAGCTCAGAGTCGGATGTGCAAACTGATGTTGTGTTCAAACCAAGTTCTGGGTCAAGCCCCCCCAAATCATCACAGCAAATCCAGCTCACTATTTCGAGAAAGTCAGCTTGAGCAGGCAAAAGTCAAACATACCTTGACTGCAAGGTAGTCTCCAGTCCTTTAAGTAAAGCTTA
The DNA here is from genome assembly GCF_021869965.1 of Rhincodon typus. NCBI lineage: Eukaryota > Metazoa > Chordata > Chondrichthyes > Orectolobiformes > Rhincodontidae > Rhincodon > Rhincodon typus. The sequence goes on from NC_063342.1 coordinate 69,437,376, forward strand.
TGGGGTGTTACTGAACATTCATTCAGCTTGATGGGCAGTGATCAGCTTAAGCAAATGCAAGCTTGTGCTGATAATGTTCCTGAAAGCAGCCAGGATGGCAGATTGCCATCAAGACAGCACTAATCCTGGTTCTTATGGGGCCTTGTATACAGCAGCCGAGTTTGTGCCCTTCCCAGCTGGACCACTCTGAAAGTAGCCAGAATTAGTTGTGAGCATTGGAGGATGCTTCCATTTTGAGGCCTCCTCATGTGCTCTTTGCTGCTTGGCTTACATCCAGCCGAGTCCCTAAGGGCTGCCAGAAAACAGCGTCTGGGGAGCCTCTCTGACTGGGCCGTCAGCCTCAGGAGCCCACCCACGGCCATCTGATAACATGGACGGGGCCAGTTGAAAGGCCCATTCCCGGCAATGTTGCGTAGAGGCCACATTCAGCTCAGCCATGATCTAAATGAATGTTGAGGCAAGCTTGTGGCCTCCTCCTGCTCCTAATTCATATCATAGTAAGACAGTCAAGGGTGAGGCCTGCATCTGTCTCCAAGCTTTGATCCATTGGGTTTTAGTCTTCTTGTCTTTCTCACAATTTAACAAATAATCCCTTAGGGCCCAGTATACATCTTTGGAAGCCAGATGCAGACACTGTTCCATCACAGTTTCAACATATCCTGAAGGCAGAAGGAAGCAGGATAGATTCAGCCTAGCTCCACTTTTCAAATCCTCTATCTTTATTAATGGAGCTTTCGCTCTGTGTTGCTGATCCTTAACCCATCAATGCAGGTCTCATTCTGCTCTCCTAAAAAAATTTGATGTTTTTGCCAAGTTCAGTTTTTCTAAATGTGTTATCCAAACACCATTTAATCTGTTCCAAAACAAAACGACATTCCTTAGCGAGCATGTTTTCAGCAGACAGCAAAGAGACCTTTGCCATTCCTGAGTAATCCCTCATCACTTTTCCTAACACCCTGTAAACAATCGGATTTCTTTCTTTTGGCAAACACTTACATTAATCTTCGGTGACATGGTAAAATTGTGCAACATTTTTCACCATCAGCTTCTTAATGGTGTTGATGTGCTTGAAAATGTGAAATGACAAAGAGCTGACTCCTCACTACTGCCGGCACCCTCCAATTTTCCATTCTTATTGGGCCTCATTGGACAATGGAAGTCACCCACAGTGAGAGAATTACTTCTTTCTTTGGGTCAGTGACATGTGCTTGTTACAGTGAGAGCACATTTAGCAAAAAATGTTTTAATAAAGATTGTTCAGCTAAGGTCTGGACATCAAGAAGATGGAAAGTGAAAGCACAGCATTTGCCAGCTCAAAAAGAATTTGGGATCTGTGTGCAATAATGGCATCCTGATTGTTCACTTTCAAGCAAAGCATATCCAGGACAAGCTGCATGGGTCTCTGGTACAGCAGAATACAATCTTTAATGATCACTTAGCAGCAGACAATTGGTAATTTAGTTCCACAGTGTGATCTAGCAGGCACACTAATATGGAAATGAACTACAAATCTACTATGGAATTAAGGTTGATAAATATAGCACCCAATATTTATAAACCTATTATCAGGAGCTAAAATTCACGATAAAGTTTAAGATAGTTATAGAAAACCAGCAGGCTGTAACGATGACCACATTTCAAAGAACAGCAGAAATGGTTAGCCACCTGGTATGTCAGGCTGACTGTTTCTGGTGAAAAATATGTGGTTCAGAATCTTGACGGTGAACATTATTCACAAGCAATTTTAGTGATTCTTGTAAACTAAATTGAGTTAGTTTTCAAGTTGAGATCCAATGTAAGAACCTTCACTGCAATATCACAGACCATTATTTCTTGGAAGAATAATCCAAACTGAGTTGAATGTATAGATGGGCTCGTTTTAGCTTCTTAAGTCATGAATTGAGATTGAAACGACTTGACTGGAGTGTCAACAAGTGATATTTATCTACCTGGCTGCAGAGCTGTATGCTTTAAAGGGAGAGTAACATCCCACTCTCCCCAGAGACTGCCAGCACTTTCTGTTTTTATTTCTGGCCTCCAGCATCCACAGTATCTAACTTTTTAGGTTCTTAAAGGATCAGATTAGTATGTAGCTGCAATATGGAACTGCACCGTAGTTGAACAGTCATCATCATCATTGGTGGTCCCTTGCGGATGAGGACGAGTCTCTTCCAGTCTCAGAGTGAGTCTGTAGGTGGCTGTACAGACTGATGTGGCTTCCACAGGCTCTGTTACACTTGGGGCAGAAAATGGTCGCAGAAGGGGTGGGTGGGGAGTTGGTGTGGCAGCACGCTCCTTGTGATGTTTTCGCCTGATGTCCGCTGTTTTCTGACAAGTCTTGAGGTGCTCCTCCTCCCCTTTGGACGGTCTTGGGCCAGTGATTCCCAGGTATCTGTGGGAATGCCGCACTTTGCCAGTGAGGCCTTGAGGGTATCACCAAAGCAATTCCTCTGTCCACCTGGGGCTCACCTGCTGCTTTGAAGCTGCGAGTAGAGCACCTGCTTGGGGAGAATGATGTTGGTCACGCAGACTATGTGCCCGGCCCATCGCAGCCGATCATGGCCTTCTTTGACCTCTGACACCATCAGCTGCAAAGTATTATGAGTGTCCTTCTGCACTTTAGCTGCACCATGAAGTTGAACAGTGGGATCACTGGGAGCAAAAGGCGTGGTTACTGGGTACCTGAAGTTGAAATGTTTGTGCTCCAGCATGCTATTGCTATTTTCATCAATATTTGCATATTTGCACTGTGATTTTAAGTGCATGTTCAGTCACTGATGCCTGCAATAGGTTAATATTAAAACAAATGTATTATTGGATAGAATATACAATAGAAAGTCTTTATATACATGCCACTGGTTCATGTGAAAATCATCTCTTACTATCTGTGTAGGCAGCCGTATTTCACCCTGACAAATGTTGAAGGGATAGTTGCATTAGAATATACACTAGATTAACTTGAAGGCATCTGTTCTTCTTTAGAAACTGAATGGAGGAGTGGAATTGACACTTTGTATTGGATTTTCATCTGGACAGACATATTGATTTGAGCACAGACTAGGTTGGGGGAGTCAGGACCAGCAACTTTACAGTGTGTTGGAGAAGTCTATTCTAACCTTCAGCATTCCATGTTTAACTAGTGCATAACTAGATCATGTACATAGACAAGGTTGTAGACTTGCTTGCCGGGCCAGTGTGTTTGATTGCAGACATTTCGTCACCCTGTGAGGCAACATCATCAGTGTGCCTCCGGTGAGCGTTGGTGATATCTAGGGGTCTGAGTAGTCTTGTTTTCATCTCTGATATGTCTCTGATTTCGTTAGGGTGACGAGTGTGTCTGGCATATTCTGTCTTCTTGTCGTGGACCAACTAGCCACCAAGAGACACGACCAATTCTCACTGGTCTCAATACACATGGACAAAGAAGGACAGGAATTTGACTGGGACAACACATCTATAATAGCACAAGCCTAATAGATACATGCCAGGGAATTCCTGGAAGCCTGGTATTCCAACCGGAACTCCATCAACAAACACATTGGACTGGACCTGATATACAAACCACTGAAAAACAGAACTGGAAGTGATGCCAACCACCCCAGCAAACCGAGGCATATAAATAACAAGCGGGACAGAACACCACCACTTCACCAGAGGCTCACTGATGGTGTTACCTAGCACGGTGATGAAACGTCTGCAATCAAACACACCGGCTCAGCAAGCAAGTCTACAACCTCCTCCACAACCCAAACTACAGAACTTCTCAAAAACATGTACATAGACGTCAGGAGAGGCAGATTGTTCATTTCTATCTGTTAATCTGAATGATATCCACATACTCTGTTAAATTTAATGTCAGCTCAGTGGGCCTCCCAGGCTTGCTGAAATGTACCAGTTAAACAGGAGTGAGCGTACAGCATTGATTGAGAGATGGCAGTAATCTGAAGGAAATATGGCACTCAGTACATTAGTCTGTTTGTTAGTGGGAAAGGCTTAGTTCACAATAATTTTGCTGAGAGCTTACTTTTTTTGCAATTTTGAAATTACTTTTTAGACTATGGAGGTTTGTTCTGGTATATCATGATAGCTGACCCTCGTACTGCCTCACGAACCTGCCTCTAGAACCTCAAAAAGGACCAGGAGGACCAGCAACAGCACTAGTTGCAGTCAGCAGATCAGCAGACAGAAGACCAGCAGAGAGGAGATGAGCAGAGAGGGGACCAGCAGAGAGGGGACCAGGAGACAGCAGACTAGAAAAGAGCAGAGCAGCAGTCAGGATGGAAAGGAATGACCACTCTTCCCTACCCCTGCCTGCACAAAGACATCCCACAACCAACCAGAGATAGCAGGAACTGCAGATGCTGGAGAATCTGAGATAACAAGGTGCAGAGCTGGATGAACACAGCAGGCCAAGCAGCATCAGAGGAGCAGGAAGGCTGACGTTTCGGGCCTAGACCCTTTGAAGGGTGCTGCTTGGCCTGCTGTGTTCATCCAGCTCTGCACCTTGTTATCCCACAACCAACCATCCCTTTTACATCCCCCTCATTTTTTGCCAGCAGTTCATGCCTTCACATACATCATCCAACAAGTAGAAGGTCACTTAACAAACAGATTCCAAGGTGGGAAATAGTGCTAAGGTGTGATATGAGACAACAAGGTGTAGAGCTGGATGGAGACAGCAAGGTGTAGAGCTGGATGAACACAGCAAGCCAAGCTGCATCAGAGGAGCAGGAAAGCTGACGTTTCGGGTCTGGACCCTTCTTCAGAAACCGTTCTTCACCCACTTTTCCATGTCCCCTTTCACCATGGTTCCTACTTTCTCTAAGGTGTGATATATTTGCATGCTAACTAAACAACAGAAGCTTAGAACAGAAACAGCCAAATAAACAACAGAAATCTGTAACACACTGTTGTATGCACCCCTTCATGCAACTACAAAGATTTACTCTTCTTCCTTCTCCTACTCCTGTGTGATATAATCCCATAACATCAGCAGAGTTAGAGGCAGGCTGTTCACGTCCCAGCTCTGAATGACCAGATGCTCTTGGCCTTTTGATTTGGATCCTTTGAATTTTGGGACCAGAGCCAAACCCAGGTAAAATGGTTCCACCTCCCTTCTTTTAGGGGCAGATTCAGCCATCAAGAAAGGAGGCAGCTTATGAGGCACTGAGTGAGAGGGAACTGTGGCTGAGAGTTGGATGCAATTTCAGTTCTGCGCCCACTTTTCCATGTCCCCTTTCACCATGGTTCCTCTTGTGGTCCAGCAGCACTTCATTGCTTATCACTGTGCTAGAGAGCACTTTATTACAGTGCAGTGGGAGCACTCTAAGGCCAAAGTTGGAACTATCTCGCAAGCTACTTAAGATGGCAGATATGATGCCATACAAAGTCTACCCAATGGTGTCAAAGACCTGCATCCCATTCACTGATTGGACTGAGTGGTGCAGACCACTCTATCCTTTGTAGAAGACATTATCTCAGTGCCTTCTATCACTGACACACCTCCCTTACTTCTACTTGGGATGGACTACTCCAATCTCTCTGTAATCACAGTCTAAAAGCTGTCACTGAATTATAATCAGTTAATGATTTGACTCTTTAATCAACAGCTTCTAAAGTACAGAAACTGTTTCCAGCAAAACAGGACTCGCACTGGGATATATCCTATGACATGGAGCTAACTGCTGTCCCAGTTTCCCTCTTCTCACTTGTGAAGCACTGGGTGAAATCCCAATAACCTTCCTTACTGTGGGAGTATCCGAGCTGGGGTCTGAGTGCTACAATGGAGCACCTTCGGAATGGTGCAGCTCCTCTGAGACAGAGATGTCCACTGATCTTTGCTGCACAAGCCTGTTAGACATAGGAGATATGGATCTGTCCTGACAGTGTAAGGAGATGTTACAAGTTATTGTTTTGCTGATAATCATATCTCACTCACTCTCAACTGAGTGCAACATGAAATGTCGGTGGCTTTTCTTTCATTTTATTACCAGGAATCTTCCCAGGTCCCCCCATCTCCAGTAGCCAGTGATGCTGAATTCCAGTGCTGATTCGCTGCATTTGCCAGTTGTCAGACACTTGACAGGCTTCTTTGAGGCTGACGTTTCGGGCCTAGACCCTTCATCAGAAAAGGGGGAGGG
>NC_063342.1:69443915-69477120 GCF_021869965.1 Rhincodon typus
CCCTCCCCCTTTTCTGATGAAGGGTCTAGGCCCGAAACGTCAGCCTCTCTGCTCCTATGATGCTGCTTGGCCTGCTGTGTTCATCCAGCCCTGCACCTTGTTGTCTCGGATTCTCCAGCATCTGCAGTTCCTACTATCTCTGACAGGCTTCTTTGTTTCTTTCCCTCTCCCTGTCATTCTGTGCTCTCTTTGTGACAAGGAAGCAGAGACCAAGTGTCTGCTTCTGACGGCAATGGCAAGTGTTCAAGCAATCTGCACTTTCCAAAGATTTAAGTATATATCTGCTGACCGACACCTCTCCTCAGACGTGTGCACAGCTATGGCCTGGGAAGGATCCAAACTTTATAGACACAGCATAGGTCCTGCCTAAATACACCCAGCCTGGATTGTGTAAAGTCCATTCCAAAAGCTATCCCAATTGGATATATGAAGCAACACGACTCCTCCTTGGAAATTTCTCATGACTGTGGGTTGCAGTGAGGCAAAAGGCTTCATTCTCCAATACTGAATGACACTCTTACAGCCTGATATTCTGAGAAAGGTCAGTGAAGTGAGCAGAAGCTGCCTTGTGAAAGTTCAGAGCCGGGCACAATCCTGAAGGTAAAACAGGACTGTGAATGTAAGGAGTGAGTGTCAGATAAGGTTGGCAATGCACAGTGAATGCTCATGAAAACCACACGTACAATTTCACCCTTTAAATAAAAGAACCATTGATACGATTTTGTGCATCTGGCAATCACTGATCACTCTTTGCTGTCGCAACTGTGTGCAAACTGGTGGTTGTGGCCTTGACAAAGGGCAGGCCAATTTTCCTAACAAGCTTTATAGATGGAGTGCCGTACTGTAAGGAAGTCTTTCAGAAGACATAATCCTGGGCTATTCTTGCAAGCAGGCATTAAAGACTGTGCAGCACAATATCAGAACAAAGTGTTCTTCCTCATGTATTGGCCAAAGTATTTACCTCTCAACCAAACAGATTGTCAGCCCTTTATCACAATGTTGCCTGTGGCTGTTTGCTGCACATAAATTAGCTACTGCATTTCCTACATTACACCAATCGCTGCACTTCAAAAATACTTTATTGGCTCAAAAGTTTTTTGAGACATCCTGAGGTCATGAGCGACACTATATCGATGCAAGTCTTTTGCTTTATCCATATTGCATTGAAAATCCATTGCTGCTGTCCAGATATTAAATTACTAATGTGGACCATGATTGAGTACTTCTGACATTGTAGCAAGTATCTCTGAACTCGGTGTTCAAGTTCCATAGTGGGACTTGATGACCAAGGAAGGTGCATTCATAACTTGGATCCAAAGTTTATCATCAACCTCCAAATCTTCCCAAAATACGCCAATGGCAGGCAGTAAGAACAGGAGAAATTCCTTGTCAGCCACGCGATGGAAAGGTAGAGCCTCTACCAACAGTGTCCGTAGCTCCAGATTACAACATGCATGTAAAAAGTCATCCCAGCAGCTTAGACTCTGAATAACCTATAACACATCACCCTCATTATGGTCCATCCCATAATGATTTGTGAGATGCACAGACTAGATTCCTGCTCTGGAAGACTGGAGTCGGGGGAATGCATTCAGTCTCTATCAGTATTCAGCCTATCTCTAACAGTTAAGAAACAGTGTGTAATTCAGTCTTAATAGCCTTGTGGTAGTTTAGGTTGCAAGACATAACATTCTGCCCCTAACAGTTTAATTTATTTTAATGTGAGAATTATAAGAGATAATAAGACATCTGAAGCTCAAATCGAACAATGTCTTAACTAGATTTGAACAATACATTACACTTTTTATAACATAGTCATCACCAAAACATCATTTTAATTACAACATGTTGAAGAAATTATCTAAGCAATTATCCAGCAAGTGGTCAATTGTCAATCAAACTGATCAAACTGCTTGGCCAAAACACCAAATCACATTTTGAAATGATTTTTTAAAACTTTTCTTTTCAAAGTGGATAGAATATTTCATTGGAAGGATCATACTGTCCTATCAAAATCTACATTAAGATACAATTGTATGATGAGGCACCCAATTCTTTGTTCAAACCATGACTTCATACACACTTAAACATTAAGCATATGTTTAAAGCCTCCTTTGGAATTTCCCAGAGATAACACAGTGTGGAGCTGGAGGAACACAGCAGGCCAGGCAGCATCAGAGGAGCAGGAAAGTTGACGTTTCGGGTCGGGACCCTTCTTTTGACTCTAGCATCTGCAGTTTTGCTATCTCTTTAGAATTTCCCATCCTTCATGTCTGGTTCAAGATCTTTTACAATCCTTCTTTCTCAGAGACACCAACATGACCACTGGATAATAACACAATTCAAGCCTTTTTCCTTTTCTAGATTCTCTGCATTCCAAAAGAGGCCAAAATTTCTGATATTGTCGAACCAAGTCTATTTGTCTCTGTCTATCATAGCCTGTTGAACAACTAAACCAACTGGTTAGCATTTTTGAATTGTATCAATCTCTTAGCTTCATGCCCTCAGACATCATATCCACAGGATTTTTGTAATTATAAAAGTTCTCCATGATTCTGACTGGATATCAAAATAGAACATACTTTTTAAACAAGTTTGTTAATTGGCTTTGATTCTTTTATGACCCTTTAAGGTTCTTATGAATGTTCCATAGATTCAGGTATCACAGACCACTGCCTTTATAAAGTAATGAAGTGTAATGGGGATAACCACCCTGCAGCTCATACATCCAGCATTGTTTTCTATATCTCATTTAAAATGGCCATGTTGCTGCTGGGATAAATAACTTTGACAAATCTCAACCACAAATCTCAACTGAAAGTATGGTAATGTCAGCCAAAGCTATTTCAGTTTCTTTCAAGATGCAGGTATTGATCATATGGTAGATGTAATTATGCCTGTGAGCACAACTGTTAAGTCTAGCAGTAATCCATATTCTAAGCTTGTTTTGTAAGATGGCTACAGGCAGTCCTTACAGAATTCCATTGTTTGCATACGGGACAGTTTCTCAGTTCAGTTTACTGCTGAAATCTTCCATACTGTTCAAGTGAAGAAAGAATTTTTTTTTCAAATGCATTCATGGATGAGGGTGTCTCTGGCTAAGCCAGCATTTGTTGCCCATTCCTAATTGCCCAGAAGACAATTAAGAGTCAACCCACATTGTTGTGGGTTTGGAGTCGCATGTAGGCCAGACCAGGTAAGGATGGCAGATTCCTCCCCCAAAGGATATCAGTGAACCAGACGGGGTTTTTTTTCAACAATTGACAATGGATCATTGTCATCATTAGATTCTTAATTCCAGATTTTCATTGAATTCAAATTCCACCATCTGCTGTGGTGAGATTTTAACCCGAGTCCCTAGAACATTACTGGAAGTCCAGCAATGATGCCATCACCTACCCTTAAATTCTGGGTATCAACGAGAAAACTCCTTAATATCTAATCATATTTCCTGCACTTCCCCATGGTATGGATACGGACAGTAAAGGTGTGATGAGTGCTTCCTCTTTCTCATTCCTAGTTTGGAAATCATAACTCAGAGTCATCAATTTGCAAGGGTTAGAAAGTTATGAATTCAAGTGCTATTCCAAAAATTTGAGGACAGAGTCTAGGCTTTCCTTAAATTCATCACATGATGTCGGTATTGTTAGCTGGACCAGCATCTAATGCCCATCCCTAATTACCCACAGGGCAGTTAAGAGTCACCCACATTACTATGGGTCAGGAGTCATTTGTAGGCTACACCAGGTAAGGATGGCAGTTTCCTTCCCTAACTATTGAACCAGATGAGTTTTTCAGATGATTGGTCATCAGATATTTTTCTTTTGGAATTCATATTCCACCATGTGCCATGGCAGGATTCAAACCCAAGTCCTCAGAACATTACCTGGGTCTGTGGATTAATAGTCAATTGATAATACTACAAGGCCATCACTTCCCTGACATGTTAGATGTAAAAAGAACCTATGGCACTACTTTGAAAAAGAACAGGGGAATTATCCCGGAAACCTGGCTAATTTTTAACCCTCAGTCAAAAAAACAGACTGTCTAATCGTTATCACATTACTGTTAGTAGAAGCTTGCTATGTGTGAATTCTCCATCCTGTTTCCAACCTCACAGCAGAGACCACATTTCAAAAGCAAATAATTGGCTTTAATGCATTTTGAGAATTCCTGCAGCTGTGAAAGCCATTATATAAATGGAGGCCTTGTTTTTTTCTTTCCTACTTATGAAAATATTTCAGATGAACAGTGTTGGTATTAAAATCTATTAACTTGCACTTACCATTTTATTGCTGGGCACATTAACACATTCTTTTTGTCTCCAAATTATCTCCAAGGTATTTCAATGCCAATCCCAGTGTTTGGACTTCAAGATGCCTCCAAGGTTTTCAAGAATGACAGTTGTTCCCTCACAGATGAACATTTTGTCCTGGTGGGTTCCTTTGTGGCATTCTTCATTCCCCTCACAATAATGGTGGCAACGTACTTTTTGACAATCAGGGTACTACAGCAGGAAGCCATTTTGTGCTTGGATGTTTTTAAACCCAAGCCCAAATGTACAAACCTTCGGCTGTTTCTTCAGAAGAGCCCATTGGCGGCCAACTCCTCAGACAAAGCAGCCATGTTAAAGAAATATGAGATTAAAGGGACATCATCTCCTCAGATATCATCTTGGTGTTCCTCAAATAAGGAGCTGAGGATTTCAGGGAGACGGTCAATGCAGTCAATTAGCAATGAGCAGAAGGCTTCAAAGGTTCTTGGGATTGTATTCTTTCTTTTTGTCGTGATGTGGTGTCCATTCTTTGTAACTAACGTGATGTCTGTGATGTGTATCAAGATGTGTGATGAAGAACTTATCGAAGAACTCCTCAGCATATTTGTCTGGGTGGGGTACCTCTCTTCTGGTATCAATCCACTTGTATACACACTTTTCAACAAGACTTATCGATCAGCTTTCTTGCGATACATCCACTGTCAGTACAAGAATGAGAAGAAGCCCGCTCAGCAAATTCTAGTCAGCACAGTACCCACTCTGGCATCCAGCAAGGACAGACTGCAGCTCTCCAGTACAGAGAGCTTGCGAAACAGCACAGAAATGAGGACCAGGGCACATTCCGTTGAATCACTGGGAGAAAATCATCAGACTTCAAAAACTGAAACAGTTTATATCGCTGAGAAGGTCAGCTATGTTTGACTTCAACTTAAGACTCCTTATCAAATAGTGTATGTGTTCTTCAGGATAGCTAATGAAACAGGAAATAACATGACACAGTTTCAAACGCTTGTTGTATTGCAATGTTGGTGAAACACACCATTTCCCAAGTGTTACACACAGCAGAGCACAGGAAACTTGGCACAGTTGGATTTTCCGGTTTGGATCATTGGGAAAGAATCAGGAATGAATATATTTGACATGATTGGTTAATATGTTTTGACCCATTGCAATTGTTAAGTTACATTCAAACAACTGTATACTGTTAGAATGTTAAACAAATTACATAAGGTTGTGTGTGAAACACAGGACAAAGAGACGGCACTTAGCCTAACCAGTCCATGCCATGTTTATGCTTCACTCAAGCCTCCTCCTATCACTCATCAGTGATCATAACCCTCTATGCCCTTCTCCCTCATATGCTTCCCTCTTTAAGGTCCTTTCCCCTTTTGGTATTCACTTGAACCACTCCTTGTGGTCACATTCTCACCACTATCTGGATAGAGGTTTCTTCTGAATTTCCTATTGGATATCTTGATGACCATCTTTTACTGATTGCCTCTAGTTATGTTGTTCTCCACAAACATAAGAATACAAGAAATAGGAGCAGGAGTAGGCCATTTGTAACCTTGGCCTGTTCAGTAAAAGCATGGCTGATCTGACAATGGTCTTAACTCCACTATCCTGTCTGGCCTGCATAACCTTTGATTCCCTTGTCAATCAAAGATCTAACACACGAGAGCAAATATTCGTTCTGTATGCACTCTAAAAACTCTACATTTCCTGTATTTTTTAAAAGTACTTGTATTGGGATACGCTGCCCCCTTCTTTCATCAGGATGAATTTTTCAAAGTTATCATCAGCAATTCTATTTGCAAAGTAGGTTCATAAGTTTTTTCCATTACTGAATACCTTCTTGCTCAGAACATCAATATCATGAGCGCCTTCCTGAGATGCACTTGATTGGTTATTTGTCAAACTTCCGGACTGAACCAGAATTGTATATTCTATTTTTTTCCTTTTGTTAGGAGCCTGCACAAAGTGACAGAAAGAACTTTAGGCACAGAAGAGGTACAAATGTCAATATATATATTTGCTGCTGTTTCATGGCAGGCCATCCGTGCAGTTCTAGTTTATATGATATGGTCAACATGTGAATTATTTAAAATGCTGTGGATATGAAGATTTCTCTGTATACCAGTTGTAAAATCCACGTACAAATGTAAGAAGTGGAAGAGTTGGAACGCCCTTAGTTATCTGATAACCATGGCAGAGAAAGCTATTACTCTGAAGAGTACAGCACCTCTGTATTTACAATACATTTGTGCAATAATCTATCTCTTCAGAAGCCTTTCTGGACTCTTGTTAAAAGATAACATGTTGATTTTAGAGTCTGGCCAACAATATTGAGTCTGGATTAAAATTCCATACCTGTTCATTTTTAAATGACGTAAATAATATACAACGGGCACAAGTTAAAGGTTGATGAATTATATTAGAACTATAGGAAAGATTTCTCAATTGGGTTTACAGCTATGTTTAAATTATTAAAATACAATCAAATGTTTCAGGGGCTTGCAGTACATATAAGCATTTTCAAATATTTTATTCCATTGTACATAAAGGTGAAACTAAGAGACAAAATTATTTGTAATGTTTATTCTCTCTGGGAATCTTTCCCAGGTTTGACTGCATTTTCTCCTAGCTCCCCATTTGCTTCTGCAATTTAAACAATGGGAACTCTACCAACCCTGATAGCAACATATTAGCAGAATAAAGTCATTTATTTTGATAAACATTTATTTCTTTTGTGCGTTGCTAAGACTTAACAAAGGCTGCTGGGATGTAGTGTCATTACCAACTTGAATAAATGCCTCGAAAGATCCGTTATGAAAACAGTGGGAACTCCATTTCCCTGAGGTGTACTGTGACGCTGATGAAATTCTCCCTTTAGCCTTTCAGTGTAAATGTTTCTTTTCCCTTTTCAAGATCTCTACATCTTCCTTCCAGAGGCCTCTCTGCAATATCCAGTGCAAGGGAGATGTGTGTAATAGGAGCCTAAATAGAATCCCTACAGTGTGGAAGCAGGCCATTCAGCCCATCAAGTCTACACCAACCTTCTGAACAGCATTGCACCCAGTCCCATCCCCCTACCCTATCCCTGCATTTCCCATGGCCAATCCATCTAACTGCACATCTTTGGACTGTGGGAGGAAACTGGAGCACCCAGAGGAAACCGGAGCACCCAGAGGAAACCAACGCAAACTCCACACAGTCGCTTAAGGTTGGAATTGAACCCAGGTCCCCCGTACTGTGAGGTAGTAGTGCTAACCGCTGAGCCAACATGCCTCCCAAGTGGCTGACTGATCTGCAGATGGCCTTCCTTTGGAGGCAGATCGAAACTTTAACCCTGCTAGCCCTCTGCCACAAGAGACCAGAATTAGATGATGAGCATTTTGGTACCACAGGGCAAAGGGCACAGTTGCTTTCAACATGGAAGGAATATTTTGTAATATCAAGTGCTTTAAAAACTTCTTGTAGATTGTTACAAGGTTAAAACAAGTACAAAGCAGAATTAGAGGGCCGATTACTAAATATCACACAAAATAATCAAGAGTTGGGGGGATTCCAGGGTCCTGATCCTGCCATCAGTACTGTGTTGAGATTCTTTGGGCAGCAACTAGCAAACAGGCTTCAGAGCAGGAGTAGGCCATTCTGCCCACTGAGTCTGCCTACCATTCAATGAGATCATGACTGATCTTAAAATCCTCAGCTCCACTTTCCTGCCTTTTCCCTTTAACCTTTGATTCCCTTGCTCATTAAAAATCTGCTCTTGCTGCTCATTTAGGATGGCAGACTGGTTCCCCAAGGCCTATAACAGTGGAAGGAGGCAGCTCCATCTGAAGAGGGGGCCACTGCTGAGGACAGTAGGGAAGCGGAAGAGCCACTTAAACTGGAGGTACACTTGCAAGCCTCCTTCACTTTTAAAAGTAAAGTAAGCCCAAAGCCTCCCTCTGAAGCCATTGGTGTGGAAGGGAAACTCTGCCATAAAACTGGTCACGGTTGAGGTTGTGGTCTTTACATTCTTACACTTTGCTCATTAGCTGAGAATGAGAGGAGACACCACTGCCCAGAAGAGAAAATCCAGTAAAACTGGTGAACAAGGCATATTGGTCAGACTCATCCTGTAGGCTTCAAAATGGAGGACCAATCCGTACATTTCCAAACCCTGAGTTTTTCCCTTAGGGTGGCCCCTGGACCCGTGCTGGTGAGCCACCTCCACATTGCTGCTGGACTTGGTGAAGGGAGAAGGAATGGTCCGACACTGGGAAGGTGCCAGCAGCATTTGAAACCCAACACTACCCGGGGCCTTCACACTAACTGATGGTCCTATGCCTCTGCAACATTGAGCCTTCGACAAGTACACGTAGCGGTGCAAACACCCACCAAAGAGCCAATCTTTGGAAAGACCCCATTCCCCCATATCTCCATGAGGCTGCCATAATTCCTGTCAATTATTCTCTTATTTCTATAAGATTTTATCGCTCTCTGTTGGCTGCTTTCAAGTACTGCAGAAAATTACCTGTCTCAATTCCTTCTGTGCAATTGGTATGTAATGTGCTGAGATTTCACATCCCCTCCGTATCAAGAAGAAGACACTGAACCTTGTTTTGAATTGTGTACAAAATCAAGACTTAAATTTTGTTGCTTTAGATGTGTATTTTGACTCTTCCATATATTAAGCCAATAAATACCATTTCAAGAAACCAATGTCTCCCATTTTAATTATTACCATAGCATTGATAAAATTAAATTTTGGAAATGTTGTAACAAATGTTTTCTTTCTGTCCAGGCACTCTGTTATTTCACATAGGGAGACAGTTCCTAATTTCCATCTGACCTGTTAATACAGGCACAGTATGTAATTTTAATGGCACTTTGCCTGTACGTACAAAAAAAAATAGTCAAACTGACAATGAGGAAGGATCACCGGACCTGAAACGTTAACTCTGATTTCTCTCCACAGATGATGCCAGCCCTGCTGAGCTTTTCCAGCAATTTCTGGTTTTGGCTCTGATTTACTACATCCCCAGTTCTTTCAGTTATTATGAATTAATTCTATGGGCCTATTATCATCAACCTTAACGTATTGACAGTTAATTTAACACAGAAGCCATGAGCAGGTTTAGGCCATTTGGCTCTTTGACCCTGCTCCACCATTCAACATGATCATCATTGATTCTCTCTGAGTTCCCTATTTATTTTCCTGCTTTCTCCCCATGCCCCTTGTTGCTTTTATATTGAAAAGTTATTGATCTTTTTCTTGAACACAGTCAATGACTTGGCCTCCACAGCCTTCAGTGATAGAAAATTCTACAGGTTCACTTCCCTTTGAGTGCAGAAATCTTTCCTCATCTCAATCCTAAATGACCTACCTGTATCCTGAGATTGGGTCCCCTGGTTCCAGCCACCCCAACCAGGGTTGGACAGACTAGATGCAGGAAGGATGTCATATTTTCAGCAGATTCCCAAAGTGCCAAAAAAGTTGAAAGGCCATGACTTGAAATATTAATTCTGTTAATTTCTCTCTCCACAGATGCTGCTTGACCTGATGACTATATCCAGCAATTTTTGTTTTTAAAACCAAACAGTGGTTGGTTTGTGTAATGTTGATAAGTGCTCTTTAATGTTTGAGTTATTAGACTTCAAGCCTGATCAAATGAGAACTCTCTCTCTTTTAATTCCACAAGTGGCTTGTACAGAAGAACCCCATGATCAGACGGCACCAAACCCCTCCTAGTGGTTGTATTACACATTACATGTTTTTAATATGGCAATGTTCTCTACTTATACAGAACATTTTAGGTCCTAGCTGTAACATATGATACATAACAACATGAAATTGACAGGATTTTATGCTTTTAGTCATCCAGAGTTATTTGCTTACAGCTGGAGAAGCATGAAATTAAGGGAATGCAAATGAAAAGGCTTTTCCCAATTTAAAGACGTCAATTACAAAACGTGTGCATTAGGCTTCCCGGAAAAGGATTGACTGAAGTATCAAAGATGTTGGAAATTGATTTTTAGCACTTTCTGTAGAGTTCACCTGAGTCTGTGAAACCGATGAAAGCCAATGGCCCATCGATCCTTCCTAGTAACACAGTGGGAGTGCAACACTGTCAGGGGTGCCGTCTTTCAGATAAAATGTTAAGCCAAACTCCCTTCTGACTCTCAATGGATGGACAAAATCTGTGCATAAGCAGAAGAGGTGTGCTCCCTTTGTTTCCCTCTTCAATATTTATCACTCTGCCATTTTAACAGAGGCATTTACAGTGAATGGGTTACGTTTGTTTAAACAGCACTGGAGTAAGCTTGATAAAGTTTTTTTCTGCCCTTCTTATCCCTCTATGGTATCAGACATTCTGGAGGAGGAAGCCACATAAGATAATAAGATATAGAAGCAAAAATAGGCCATTCGCCTCATTGAGTCTGCTCTAACATTCGATCATAGCTGATATGTTTCTCAACTCCATTCTCCTACCTTCTACCTGTAACCTTTGATCCATACTAATCGAGAAACTATCTATCTCTGTCATAAATACATTCAATAACTTGGCCTCTACAGTCCTCTGTGGCAATGAGTTCCACAGATTCACTACATCTCTATTCTAAAGTGATGCCTCCTCACCCTGAGGCTGTGCCCTCAGGTCCTAGTCTCTCCTACTAGTGGAAACATTTTCTCCACGTCCAATCTATACAGACCTCTCAATATTCTGTAAATTTCAACCAGATCTCCCCAATGCTTCTAAACTCAATCGAGCACGACCCAGAGTCCTCAATCGCTTCTTGTGTGACAAGCCCTTCACCCCGGCACCACTCTTTTAAACATCCTCTGGATCCCCTCCATGCCAGCACGTCCTTCCTTAGATATGGGGCCAAAACTGCTCACAATTTTCCAAATGCGCTCTGATCAGGGCCTTAAAGAGCCTCGTCAGTACATCTCTGCTCTTGTATTCTAGCCCTCCTGAAATGAATGTTCACATTGCATTTGTCTTCATAACTTCCAAAAGAATCTGCATCTAAACCTTAAGGGAATCCTGAGCTAGGACTCCTAAGTACATTTGTGCTTCAGATTTCTGAAGCCCTTCCTTATTTAGAAAATAGTCTATGTCTGTATTCTTCCTACCAAAGTGCATCATCTCACAATTTCCCATGCTGTATTCCATCTGCCACTTCTTTGCCCAATCTCCTAGCCTGCCCAAGTCCTTCTGCAGCCTCCCTGCTTCCTCAATACTACCTGTCCCTCCACCTATTTTTGTGTCATCTGCAAACTTATCAACAATGCCCTCAGTTCTTTCATCTAGATTGTTAATGTATAATGTGAATAGTTCTGGCGGTGCAGATTCGATGGGTCAAATGGCCTCTATCGGCACTTTAGGGATTCTATGATAACTGCTTATGAGGCATGATCAGATTTTGATACACTTACAAAGACTGAGGACAGTGCTATGGAAAAGATAAACACACATTAGAACGAATGTCAGAAGTGCTGAAACAATTTCTAGGATAGCATTGCTTCCAAGCAGCATTTGTAGCACAAAGGGTGCAATCAGCGATATCACAGATAATAGAGGACACTATGGTAACAAATTGGCTAGAACATCAGGTGACAGTATGAAAGAAATGGTAACTGATAGAACTGGGGACAAAAATGCTATTGATAATTTTTGAGAAGCAAAGAGAATTTGGGATTTACAATAAGCGAATGAACCCCAGAAATGCTCAGGATGTGGTCAATCAATGTTTCAGAGGCAATTCAAAATACCATTACACTATGAAGTGCCCCAAACAATATACAATTGAAAGGTATTCAAATCTCAACATGAAACAGAAGATTCGGAGGAAGAAAATGGAGATACAGATCAAAGACAGGGTTACAAGAAGTTTCAGCCCAGTGCTGAACGCGTTGGTGGGATAGTCTTTCAATTTTGCAGTATTAGACAGTGGATACATATCTTATGGGTGTGGAAGAGACTGGATAAAATGTTACCTAGACCCAGAGCACAGAGGTTTGGGTCAAAGTAAAGGAATTTGAGAGGTCTGCCAGTTTGAGATTTAGAAAAGCTAATACTAAAATCTTTGACAAGAGTGGTTATTCCTTGTAAAATATCTGGAATCAATCATTTTATTAGCATGGATGTAGTGTCTAGTGAAATACCCTTGTTATTAAGTAGGCTTCGATGAAGAAAGCACAGATGAAACTGGATGTGGAAAATGATAAAACTCTTTAGAAAATTTATGAATTTGCAATTTACACAATCAGGACACTTGTATTCCTTTATTAGCTTCTCCACAAAAGAAACTAAAGAAATGTTATTGACATCAAAGAGTGGAAATTTAGAAGATAAAAAAGTAATTGAGATACAATTACATAGGCAATTTGCCCAGCTGCCCTCTAAAAAGTTAAAACTTTTGTAAAGGATGCAGGAATAGGGATGGGGAGTATGATAAACTCAGAGAAGAGACAGTGACAGATGTGAGATTTGTAAAAAATATTGAAGGACGCAATCATGTCAAAAATAAAGTTTGCCCTTAGCAGGAGATTTCAATTAGGTAGTGGCCATGGAATTCAGGGTATGGGATAAAGAATTTTCATTTTACATTTCATACATTTGGCAACCAGATTTAATCAGGTAACACGAATGCACAGTAAAGACAAAAAAAATTGCCAATAAAGTCATGAAGAAGTGGACAAGGAATGAACTTGGATCACTGACAACATTTCTCACTGATAATGGCAGTGGAGGGAGTTAGTTTTACATGATGAATTCAGAGATATGTTTATGAATATATAGTGACGAGCACAGCAGCAGAAAGCACTCTGGCAGTGGGGTATGTGAAAAAAAGATGTAATAATAGATCAAATGATTCATAAAATGTTGGCAGATCCGCCAAACTGTAAATTATCATCTATGCCAGCGTGGGCTGTACATGCTGAGAATTTGTTGCAGATGGTGGGAGGATAAAGTTTGTAGCAGTTTGTGGTACAAATCCAACAAAGCTCCATTAGTAATATGCAATTAGCCCCCATTTTAGGAAAGGGTCACAATTAGTACTAAATAAAAACCGAAAGAACTGCTGTAAATCAGGAACAAAAACTGAAGTTGCTGGAAAAGCTCAGCAGGTCTGGCAGCATCTGTGAAGAAAAAATCAGAGTTAATGTTTTGGGTCCTCAGAATGTATAATAGTCACATTTCTGCAATGACAATATCTGAGGATACATTCTGAGGTAGGGTCATCGGATGCAAAATGTTAACTCTGATTTTTTTCTTCACAGATGCTGGCAGACCTGCTGAGCTTTTCCAACAACTTCTATTTTTCTTCCTACAATTAGTCCTACTTTTTAGTATATAAAAAGGATTTTACCAAAACCAAAGTCTCAGAAAGAATTCAGATACTTAAAAAATAAGGTAAGGCCATCGGAAATCAGTTTGAGTCAGAGCAAAATGTTTTATTATAAGAGAGAGGAGCTTAAAGAATGGGGAGGCCGAGAGAAGCATATTGTTAAACACAAAAAAAAATAATAATTGTACAGCATGGAAACCAGACTGTTCAGATACATTCTTTGAAATTGCTTGAAATGAGTTAGAAATGGGCACTTTCTGAAGTTATAGAAAATAGTGAGGAGCCAGGTACTTCTCATATTCAAATGTTGCACAGCTATGAGGATCAAACTGCCACAACTGATGGTTTGTCTGACGATGGTCAGATCAGTTCTGATGGTTAATATGAGGCCATTTCTCCCAACTGACAACTGCTAAAAGTGGATACCTAAGTCAAATATTGACTAGAAGGAGCTGGACATTGGAGAAATGTAACTATTATACGTTGAACACGGGAAGGCCACTGGAAAATATAATCTCTGGATGAATATACAGGATGAGGGGCAGCAAGTATGGCCCATGGATTGGGAACATGAAGTACAAAGATGGAAGGGAAGAAAATGCAGTGTAAAATCAAACAGTGGGTCTAGGAGTGGTCATGCCCCTAGAAAGTGATCATGAACTGCTGAAAGAAATCCTGTAAAAAGGAGGAGGAGATCAAACAGTAGCAGCTCAGAAAGAAGTAGAAGGCAGGATAGAGAGCTTAGTTTAACATTAACAAGAAATATAATATAAACAGGAATACCATAAGGAGCAGAAGCCCATGTGGTAGGGAAGTCTTAGTGGCCATGAACAGACAAGAAGACAAGTTCATAAAAGATGCCAAACAACAAGAGCTACAAAGCTGGAAAGAATTTTGGGTGTACAACAGAAGGGTCAGATAGGGAACAACCAGTGCTATCACATAAGTGGATATGAACTGAGAATGGTGTCCTCTGATGAGAGCTATAAGTTTAAAGCAAGGCATGAGGTTTTGAAGAAAAACTAGGGGATCAAGACATAAGAGTAGATCTATGACAGCAGGAAAAGAATTTTGAAAATCGTCATGGCATTGTTAGCAACAAATACTGAAGCATGCAGATCAATTAGTATTAAAGCCACATTTCTGCAGGGAGATCAGAGGGAAGTGTTCCTTTGTCTTACAAGGAGGCACCAAATGGGGAACTCAGCAAGTCCCACTTTCCTGCTCTTTCTTCACTTACCTCAGTTGCTTGTTAAATTTCCTTGAAACCCACAATGGAACTGCCTCCACCACTTTTTCAGTGCATTCCAGATGCTAACTATTCAATGTGGTAGAAAAGCTTTACCCTTGGTGGTGGGATCAATGATCAGGGCATAGATTTAAGGGCAAGGCGGGAGGCTTAGATGTGTTATGAGGAAGATTTTTTCACCCAGAGTGTGGTGGGAATCTGGAACTCATTGCTTGTAAGGATGATAGAGGCAGAAACCCTTATAACATTTAAGAAGTATATAGATGTGCACTTGCAATGTCAAGGCATAAAAAGCTATGGGCCAAGTGATGAAAAATGGGATTAGAATAGTTGGGTGGTTGCTTTTGATTGGTGCAGTCTCGATAGGCTGAAGTGCCTTTCTCTATGACTCTATGGCAATTCCTCTTCACAGGCATCCTCTGGTTCTTAATCCTTTCACCAATGAGAACAGTTTCTCTCTAACTAGCCCTCTCTAGACCCCTCATGATTTTGAACAACTGTAGCAAACTTCTTCACAAACCTCACATCTCTAAGAAGAACAGTCTCAGCCGCCATAGTCTGTGCACTGAACTGCAATCCTGTATCCTTGAAACTATCCTTGCAAATCTTCTCTACACTGTCTATAATGTTTTCATATCCTTCTAAAGTATGGTGTCCATAACAGGACACAACGCCATGACTGAAGCCAAATCAGCTTCACTATAACTGCTGTTCTTTTGCTATCCTGTGCACATAGGACTCCATCTGTGTTAGTGGGATGAGCTTCAAATGTTAAGGCATGTGAATCATGCTTCTTTTTTCCAGCATTATTACTTTCTTGCAGTGATTGTGAATGCAGAATTTTTGCACAATGATATCTAGGGTTAAAGTAGATCACTTCTGTTTTGTTGGCTGACTTAATGCTGATCAGCAACTTTGCAGTGAATGAGTGCCTTGGCATACAGCCAGGAATTTAGATGCTGTGTACCAGACTATGCAACATCCACAGTTTAGCTGGTGCACTCACCATCTATCTGTTCAAAGTGTCCTTACTCCCCAGAATCCAAAAATAGGCCTTTCATACAGTAAATCATGGAGATCTTGCCTTGTAAACATCCCGAAATTAAATGAAACAACTCAGCAAATAAAGTAGAATTATGAGTACAAATTGGAAATTCACCAGAAGCCTCCACTGAGTTAACATTGTTTTTTCCAGGACATAATTTTAATGGCGACAATCAGTGTAATATTTGACTCAACGTGCTCCATTTCCTTGTTTGTCACCCCTTGTTTTTGACTGATGCTTTTCAGAAACATTAACTACACCTATTCCCGTTGTTAAAATATGGAGGTTCAGTGCACACATCAGGAGGTATGGTCACTACATTGTGCTTCATACCACTCAATGGCCTGGATTTTCCTATGGCTGGACAGTCATTATCCCAGTGTAGATGGGAATTGTGCCTGCGGAATCCCCATCATAGCAGAATCTGAAGAAATTTCCCAGGAAATTTCCGCTGGGCAATTTTCCAACACCTGGAACCCTCTGAAAATCTCAATTTAAATCAGAGGATTCTCATGAAATTAAGTAAAGCAAAATTTTCAGTAACTGACACCAACAGGACCAGGAGTGTGCTGTTTAACCAACTATTCTGTATAATCAAGAGGTAACATAACAGCAAATAATCCTGACCAAATGAAGATTCGAGACATCAATATCCCTCAAAAATGCAATGCAAAGACATCAAGACATCTCTTAAAATCAATGTAAAAACACACAGTAGATAATAGAAACATGATGCAGGAGGTATACACGCCAGCATAAATACTCGGACATCAGGGTATTTGAGGGATATAATTTTTGCCAGCTTATCAAGACTGTCGGTTAAAACAAAGTTTGCTGTAATTACTCAAGAAAAGTTAGAACCACAGAATTCCTACATTGCAGAAAAAGGCTATTTGGTCCATTGAGTCCACACCATCCCTCCAAAGACCATCCCACCCTGACCCACCCCTATGCCTGTAACCCTGCATTTCTCTTGGCTAATCCACATATACCCTTGGGCACTACAGGCAATTCAGCATGACCAGTCCACCTCAACCATACATCTTTGGACTACGGGAGGAAACTAGAGCACCAGAGGAACCCCATGCAGACGCAGGGGGAGAATATGCAAACTTCACACAGACAGTCATCTGAGGCTGGGAATAAACCTGGATCCTTGGTGCTGTGAGGCAGCAGTGCTAACCATTGAGCCACTGTCCTATTAGACTATTAAATACATGGTTTAACTCCTGAGTAACTATACAACTGACCCCTTATTTATCTCACACATTCCCAACTACATTTTCCCAGACCCTTTACACATCCACACCCAGACCTAACACATCTCTATTTGCACTAGGAACCAACATCCCATGTCCCCATATCACACTCCCTATCCTGGGCCTGTCAGCACTCGCTTTCCCAGCTCTGAACCTGAAGGTGACATGGAGGGAGCGCACGATTCACACAGACAGTAAATCTGACTTTATCAGGGTCATTTGAACTTTTTGTAAAAGGCCTTAAAGCATTACCCTCTTAGCTAGTCAGTAAAACATCTAGCCTTCGCCTGAAACACAGGGCCATTCTTGATTCCTTCACCTTTCTTTATGCCTACTCTACCAAACTTTTTCAAATTTTTCAACAGTTACATTCAGGCTGGACAAAGCCCTATGAAGAAAACTGGGAATAGTAATTGGCTAAAAATAAAACAGGATTAGTGAAGATTGCATCATTGATAGAGTCTCATTCTGGCTGAGCTCAGTGGGATAAATCCGTAAATATTGACCACTTTCTCATCCATCATTTGTGCTGCTGCTGGGTAAACCTGTTCCCTCTGCTTTGGACGAGGATGTTGCTGGGACTGGGGAGTTTGAGTGTATGAGCGGTTGGATAGGCTGGGACTTTTTTCACTGGAACGTAGGAGGTTGAGGGAGTGACTACAGAGATTTATAAAATCATGAGGGGTAAAGATAAGTGAATGGCAGGTGTCTTTTTCCCCTAAGGTGGGGGATTTCAAGATTAGGGGGCATATTTTTAAGGTGAGAGGAGAAAGATTTTAAAAAGACACAAAGGGCAAAGTTTTTACACAGAGAGTGGTCTGTGTGTGGATTGAACTTCCAGAGGAGACAGTAAGGTATGCAGATGCTGGCAGCTAGAGTCAATAAGTGTGGAGCTGGAAAAGCACAGCAGGTCAGATAGCATCCGAACAGCAGGGAAGTCAACGTTTTGGGCCAAAACCCTTCATCAAGACTGGGAAGGGGGAGGGGAGTCCAGCAATAGAGGCGTGAGGAGGTTGGGGCTAGGGGGGGAGGGTAGGTGGGATGGAGATAGGTGGATGCAGGTATGGGGTTATTGTGGTTGGTCAGTGGGAAGGGTGAAGCAGATAGGCGAGTCGGAAGATGGATAGGTTGGGGGTGGAGAGATTTTGAAGCTGGTAAAGTCAATATTCAGGCCATTGGGCTGTAAGCTTCCAAGGCGAAATATCAGGTATTGTTCCTCCAGGTTAAGTTTGGTCTCACTCTGACAGTGGAGGAGGGCAAAGATGGACACATCACCAAGGAAGCGGGAAGGGGCGTTAAAATGGATGGCAACTGGAAGGTCAGGTTGATTGGTGAATGCTGAGCTCAGGTGTTCCGCGAACCGGTCCCCAAGTCTGCATTTGGTCTTCCCAATATAGAGGAGACCACATTGGGAGCAACAGATACAGCAGATGAGGTTAGATGAAGTGCAGGTGAATCTCTGCCGGATTTAGAAGGATTGTTTGGGGCCTTGGACAGTGGTGAGAGGGGAGGTGTAGGGGCAGGTATAGCACCTCCTGCGATTGCAGCGTGTACCGGGTGTGGTGGAGGGGTTAGTGGGGATTGTAGAGCTGACGAGAGAGTCGTGGAGTGAATGGTCCCTATGGAATGCAGACGGGGTGGGGAGGGAAATATCTTTTTGATGGTGAGGTCTGGAAATGGGGGGTGGAAGGGGTTGGCAAAGTTGATGAACCTTCCACCAAACCCTCAAATTCACCTGGACCATTTCTGACACATCCCTCCCCTTCCTGGACCTCTCTGTCTCCATCTCCAGTAACCGACTCACCACTGACATCCAATTCAAACACACTGACTCCCACAATTACTCCACTACACCTCCTCTCACTCACCCTCCTACAAAAATTCTGTCCCATTCTGACAATTCCTCTGCCTCCACCACATCTGCTCTCAGGATGAGGTATTCTACTCTACGACTTCCCAGATATCCTCCTACTTTAGGGACCGTAGCTTCCCTCCTCTATTATTAAGGATGCCCTCAACAGCATGTCCCCCATTTCCTGTGCTTCTACCCTCACACCTTCTCCCCCCCCAACATCAATAAGGATAGAGTCCCCTTAGTCCTCACATACCACCCGCAGGAGGTGCTACACCTGCCCCTACATCTCTCCTCCAACCTCCATCCAAGGCCCCAAACAATTCTTCCAAATCCGGCAGAAATTCACCTGAACTTCATCTAACCTCATCTACTGTATCCGTTGCTCCCAATGTGCTCCCTCTACATCGGGGAGACCAAATGCAGACTTGGGGACTGGTTTGCGGAACACCTGCGCTCTGCACGCACCAACCAACCTGACCTTCCGGTTGCCACCCACTTTAATTCCCCCTCCCACTCCCTTGGTGACATGTCCATCTTTGGCCTCCTCCACTGTCAGAGTGAGGCCAAACGTAAACTGGAGGATCAACACCTGATATTTTGCCTTGGGAGCTTACAGCCCAATGGCCTGAATATTGACTTCACAGCTTCAAAATCTCTCCATCCAACTCACCTATCCACTCTACCGTTCCCACTGACCAACCCCTACCTGCATCCACCCATCTCTATCCCACCCACATTCCCCCTAGCCCCATCCCATCTCGCAATTTATTTTCGGGCTCCCCTCCCCCCTCCCCAGTCCTGACGAAGGGTTTCGGCCCGTAACGTTGACTCCTCAGATGTTGTCTGACCTGCTGTGCCTTTCCAGTTCCACATTTGTGAACTTCCAGAGGACACGATTGGATGCAGGTACAGTTACAACATTTTAAATCCATTTAGATAAGTACATGAATAAGAAATGTTGGAAGGATATGGGCCAAGCACAGGCAAGTGCATCTGGTTAGTTTGGTATAATGGTCAGCATGGACTGGTTGGACCAAAGGGTCTGTTTCCATGCTGAATGACACTATGACTCTATAAAAGACCCTAAATTGATCTGTTAATATTCCTGTGTCTTTAGCGCTTGTACCAGACTGGATCTTTAAGAGCAAATTCTGCTTTCACCACAATTTACATATCCAATTAAGCGCTGCTGTCGTGCATTGCTGGCACAGAAAATAATTTAACAATTTTCCTTTGTTTTGTAATTTGACATTTATTGCATGAAACTAAATGGCTTCAAAGGACTAAAACTAATTATCTAGCCAGCCTTGCATAACAGCTGTTGTAGCCAGTTATTGTTGTCACGATGAAATGTACCAACCAGATAAGTTTTCAGGTACTCAACTGAAAGACCTGAGGTGGTGGTGCACTTGGAGAAAGCAGACGCAGAGAAATTGAGGAAAGAATTGGGGGGAGTGTAACAGGTAATGGTCAGCAGGTCCATCAGGGAGCTGCTCTTCTTGGACGCTTCAGATCTCAACAATGACCTCCTGTATGATTCTGAGTTTGCTGTTGTATTGCTCTTCAGATGGATTGTGGAAACCTAGCCCTGGGGAGTGCATCCTGTGACCATAGCTCTTTGACTGGCTCAACTCCATTATTCTGCATCTCTCTCTCTCTCTCTCCTTTTTGCACCTCTTTCTCTCCTCATACACTTCTCATCTCATCTCACTGTCTCATTTGTCCACCTTTCTCCCATGCTCCTGCTAATCAGATCATAGATGTTGCTTCCATAGATGGTGATTCACTTCATCCCCTGTTGTAATGTATGAAACACAAATGGTGCTTCCCTATCTGCCAGTGTCTATCAGAATGCACCCGGATTTTCCAAGAGCCTCGAAATTCATAAGAAGTCTCTGCTACTTAACAAAATCTCCCTGAAGAGATTGTTAGCTAAAGTTGAAACTCATGAAATCAGAGGTAAATAGTTGACAGGGAGCAGAGCAGAGAGAATAGGCTGATACACAAATTGACAGGGCAGTATAAGGGCCCGTGTTGAAGCCTAAATTATCTACAACATTAATGATTTAGACGATGAAATGACAAGCCACATATCGAGTTTGTTCATGGCACAAAGATTGACAGCAGGTAAACTGCTTGGGTATACGTATAAACTACAGATATTAAGAAATTATGTGAATGGGAAAATACTAACAAATGAATTTCAATGTCAGCAAATATAAAGACTTTAAAAAAAAACTTTGAATGGTGAAAAGCTAGAAATAGTGGAGATCCAAAGAGATTTGGAGGTCCAGTTAATGAATAGCTAAAATGTCAGGAACAGGACAAGAAAATATAAAAATAAAGAAGAAATCATGAAACATAAACAAAAATGTTGGCAATATTCAGTCGGTCTGACAGCATCTGTGGAGAGAAAAACAGAATTGAGTCCAACATGACCCTCCTTCAGAAGGAATTCTGAACTTCATAACTGGTAGACTAAGATATAGGGGTTCGAAGTCAAACCTGGACCGCTGTGAACAGGTCTCAGCACCACATCTCAAGGTGGTTATTGTAGTCTTGAAGGGAGTGGAGGGCAGATTTACCCAAATTATACTTTAACGATGTGTTAACTCAGAAGGTTAAATCATGAGGAAAATTGCTCAAAGTACAGAACACCTCCACTTAGAATGGGTGGTAAAAGTTGAGAAGTCTCTTCTTGCAAAAGAGCAATTATTGCTGGATGAGTTATTAATTTTGAATCTGAGCCAGATGGATTATCAAGAGATATTAAGGGATCTGCAGTAAAAGTAAGGGGTTGACCACATTGGAAGGTGGAAGGGGATTGAGAGGCTGATTGGCCTGCCTCTCTTCCAATGCCTTCTCTGCCAAACACTTGTTAAAAGGCACTGACAGAGCTGCTTGCTGCCTTTAGGGAATTTGGATTATCTGAAGTTTATAGATCTCAAGGAAGTACAAGTTAATCTCATCTCCTTTTCTTTACTGGAATCCCTAAAATGTGTGCTAGAGACATCAATACCAAAACACTGTTTAATCCAGTTTAAGAGCCTCTCATCAGCATGCAATTGTGACATTCAGTAATGTACTAATTCTCAACTTGCCTGTCTGAATGGTGACTCCAATTCTGTTAAACATGTTACCTAACTGCATGCAGCCAAACTCACCTCAATGAAACACTAAGTGAGTGGACTGGATCCAAGTTGCAGACGCTCTTTAAAAATCTTCAATTTTAACTTCCCACCCGTTCTTAGCTTGTAAACCAACCACCACCCCGACCAACTTTATATCTCAGAGAAAGAGTGCTTGATTACTATGGATCAACTTCAAAATCCAATTACGGATTACAAAACTATCAATTTAACTGCAAGACTGGTGTGTGGGAGGTTAGCCTAAAGAAATTGCTGCTGTTTCCTTGCAAACAATATGATTTGCAAAAAAAATTTTAGTCAATGTTTCTTTTTGGCAGTTTGTCAGACAAGCCTTGAACTTCCTCTGTGAACATTAGGAATGAACTATATATTGGGACCATGTACAATCTCATTGTGTACTGTTTTCTGTAGGAGTGATGGAAGTATTTAAAAAGATGTTTCAATTACTAATATTCACACAATTGACATTCAAGGCCCAAACACATTTTTGTTCTTCTAAACTGTCCAATCCAACTTTGTATTTTTTAAAAACATTATAAGATTGTCTCTCTTCACTCTCCAACATCTCTGTGTGTTTCATTTGCTCTGGTACTGAAATCATTCAGATCTTGTACAATAATTTAGTGTAACAATGATATTCATTTTATACTTTCATGGGACATGGGTGTCACTGGCTAGTCCAGCCTCTATCACTCATTCCTAATTGCCCCTGAGAAGATGATGATGAGCTCTGTCTTCTTGAACCACTGCAGTTCTTGGGATGTAGCTACATCCTCAATGGTGTTAGGTAGGGAGTACCCAGATTTTGATCCAGTGATAATGAAGGAACAGTGATATAGTTCTGAGTCAGGATGGTGTGTGGCTTGGAAAGGAACTTGTGGGTGGTGATGTTCGCATGTATCTGAGACCGTTGTCCTTTTAGATAGTGGAAGTTGGATATTGAAGGTGCTGTGAAGGCCTCTCTGGTGAGTTACTCCAGATGTTTTGTAGATCGTACATGCTACAGTCACTGTGCCTCTGTTGTGAAGGGAGTGAATTTTGAAGGTGATGGATAGGATGTCAGTCAAGCAGGCTGTTTTGCCCTAGATGCTGTCATGTGTTTTGAGTGTTGTTGGAGCTGCACCCATCCAGGCCACTGTGGAGTATTCTATCACAGTCCTGACTTGTGCCTGGTAGATGATCGACAGGATTTGTGGAGTCAGAAGGTGAGTTACTCACTGTAAGATTCCCAACTGCTGATCTGCTCTTGCAACCATTGTGTTTATATGGCAAATTTACTTCAGTTTCTGGTCAGTGGTAACCCCAGGATGTTGATAGTGGGGGATTCAGTGATGCTAACACCATTGATTGTCAAAGGTTGATGTTTACATTCGCTCTTGCTTGACATGGTCATTGTCTAGGACTTGTGTGGGGTGAATGTCATTTGTCACTGATCAGCCCAAACCTGAAGTTGCTTATGTCTTGCTGTGTTCAACATGGACTGCTTCAATATCTCAGCAGTTGCAACTGGCGCTGAATATGGTGCAATATCAGCAAATGTCCCTACTTCTGACCCTATGAAGGAGGGAAGGTCATTGATAAAGCAACTGAAGAACGGTTAAGCCCGGGACTCTACCCTGAGGAACTGCTGTAGAGATGTCCTGGAGCTGAGATTACTGACTTCCATACAACTATGATCATCTTCCTATGTGCCAGGTATGGCTCAAACAGGTAAAGAGATTTTCCCCGATTCCCATTAACTGCAGTTTGCAAGGGCTTCTTTATGCTGAGATGGTCAAATTTGGTCTTCGGTGTCAAGAGTAGGCTCTCTGACATGCTCTCTGGACTTCAATTGTTTTGTCCATGTTTGAATCAAGGCCGAATGAATTCAGCAGCTGAGTAGCCCAGCCACAACCCAAA
Organism: Rhincodon typus; assembly: GCF_021869965.1. Taxonomy (NCBI): domain Eukaryota; kingdom Metazoa; phylum Chordata; class Chondrichthyes; order Orectolobiformes; family Rhincodontidae; genus Rhincodon; species Rhincodon typus. The sequence goes on from NC_063342.1 coordinate 69,467,993, forward strand.
CTGAGCATTAGTGAGCAGCTTAATGCTGAGTAAATGACACTTGATAGCACTGTTGACAACAACTCTCATCATTTTGTTGATGATGAATTAATGACTCGTGGACCAGACTAAATTCATCTAGCTTTTTGTGTACAGGACATTCCTGGGAAATTTTCCACATCATCAGGTAGATGCTAGTGTTGCCTCCTACTGAACAAGATTGGCTACTCCTGGAAGGCAAATCTTCAGTGCTATTAACAAAATGGTGTCAGGGCTGTGCAGTATCCCGTGCCGTTAGCTGTTTCTTAATACAACGTGGATTGATTCAAATTGGCTGAAGACTGGCATCTGTGATGTTGGGGACCTCAATACCACTGAGAAAATATATAATTATCTTCCATATAAAGTTGCTGTAACCAAAACTGTTAATGCCTCCATGGATTAGCACAGCAAACAGTTAATGCTGACAGCTTGGTGTGTCCCAATGTGGATGTGTAATTACAATATACAGATAGATTAACCTGTCTGCTCAATAGCATTGCAATACTGGAAGCACATTATTATTGTCCTGAACCTGGTGGATCAGTAAGGTTGAAAGTGTCATTTTGTAGTGCAAATTCAGTTAAATGCATTTAGAAAAAATTTTGAAAAAAAGTATACTTGTCTGTCAATAACAAAGCATAATTGGTTGGTGACTTGAATTACTGCTGAAGTAAGCTGGGCCAATTTAATCTATTTTCCTTTGCTGAGAGAGTTTGGGTGAAGCACTAAAAACTGCAGTGGCAAGCTCAGTGATTGTAATCAGTGTATAGTTGAACTAAACACATTAAAGAAACCAGGAGATAGTAAAAACTGCAGATGCTGGAATCAGAGACAATATAGTGTGGAGCTGGAGGAACACAGCAGGCCAGACAGCATCAGAGGAGCAGGAAAGTTGACATTTCGGGTCGGGACCCTTCTTCAGAAATGGGGAGGGGGAAGGGAGCTGGGAAATAAATAGGGAGAGGAGGCGTGGGGAGGGGGAACATAGGTGGGATGGTGATAGGTGAGTGCAGGCAGGGAGTGGTGGGGATTTGACCTGACGCAACCTGTCTATCCTCTCTCCCACCTATCCGCCACATAGGTGATAGGTGGGTGCAGGTAGAGAGTAGTGGGAATTGGTGCGCCCCATCCATCCCCCTGACCAATCCCCACCACTCCCTACCTGCACTCACATGGAGAAACCAGAGGATTCTGGAAAATCATGACTAGTACATTCACTTTCTCTGCAGTCAAATATTTTAGAATCCTAGGTCAACTGATCCTGGGGGTTTGTTTTATTTTAGTCCTTGAAGTTTCTCCAATACCCGTCTCTGCTGTTATTTACTTATTTTATATTAATTACCTTAACTTGCTCGCACTTCCTCACATTTATTAGCCCCTCGGTCCCCTCTATTTCTGGTATTCAACTTGTGTACTATAGTATGAAGACCAACACAAGAAAATTGTTCAATGTCAGTTCCTCAACCCCAAAATAATTTTTCCTGGCCTTTTTAAAGGACCAATGCTTACTTTAGTTACTCTCTTCCTTTTTACAGGCAATCTGTATTTATATTTCTGGATAGTTTATTTTGGTTTTCTATTTTCTCTCTTTTTATCAACATTTTGGTGATTCTTTGCTGGTTTCCAAGACACTCAATATTCACCCTGTTCCTGGAACAGTACAAGCCCTTTCTATTAATCCAATGCTGTCCTTAACTACTTAAGTAACAGATGGATCTTTGAGGTTGTTGACTTGCTCACCGAGCTGGCTTGTTTTTGTCCAGACGTTTTGTCACCATGCTAGGTAACATCATCAGTGAGGCTCCTGATGAAGTGATTTTGTTCTACTCCGCTGGGAACTTATACTGTCCGGTCTGTTATGGTGAGTAGTGTCATTTCCGATTCTGTTCTGTATCTATATGGGTTTTGTATATGGGGTCCAATTCTATGTATTTGTTGATATTATGGGTTGAGAAACATGCCTCTAGGAATTACTGTGCGTGTCTATCTTTGGCTTGGGCTACTATGGTTACGTTGTCCCAGTTAAACTGATGGCCTTCATTGTCCGAGTGTACTGATATTAGGGAAAGTGCGTTGTATCGGTTTTCTGCTAGCTGATGTTCGTGTATTCTGATGGCTAGCTTCCTTCCTATCTATCTGATGTAATGTTTGTGGCAGTCATTGCATGGTATTTTGTACACTACGTTTTCTGCATGTTGTGGGTATGGGGTCTTTAATCCTTGTGAGTGTTTGTCGTAGCCTGGCTGTGGGACTTGTGTGCTACCATGATTCCTAGTGGTCATATGAGTCTCATTGTCAGTTCTGATATGTTCTTGATGTAGGGCAGTGTGGCCACTGTATTAGGGTGTACTATGTCCTCTTGTTGTTGTCTATTTAGTAGGCACCTGTGGATGAAGTTGCGGAGATATCTGTTCATAGCGAAGATTTTGTATAGCTGCCCTTCCTCTTTCCTGCATAGTTCTGGTGTGTTGCAGTGAGTGGTGGCCCATTTAAATAGTATCCTAATATAGCTTTGTTTGTGGATGTTGGGGTGGTTGCTATGAAAGTTGAGGATTAGGTCAGCGTGGGTTGCTTTCCTGCATGCTGAGGTTTGGAATGCCCCGTTGGTCATACATTCAACTCTGATGCCCAGAAACAGGTGCAGATTTTGTGGATGTGGTGCCAATCAAGCAGACTGCTTTGTCCTGGATGGTTTCAAGCTTCTTGAGTGTTGTTGGGGCTGCACTCGTCCAGGCAAGTGGGGAGTATTCCATCACACTCCTGACTTGTGCCTTGTAGATGGTGGACAGGCTTTGAGAAGTCGGGAGGTGAGTTACTCTCCACAGTATTCCCAGCTTCTGGCCTGCTCTTGTAGCCACTCTGTTAATGTGGTGAGTCTAGTTGAGTTTCTGGTCAATGGTAACCCCCAGAATGTTGACAGTAGGGGATTCAGTGATGGTAACACCGTTGAATGTCAAGGGGTGGTGGTTAGATTGTCTTTTTTTGGTGATGGTCATAGCCTGGCATTTGTGTGGTGCGAATGTCACTTGCTACTTGTCTGCCCAAGCCTGGATATTGTCCAGATCTTGTTGCATATGAATATGGGCTGCTTCAGTATCTGAGGAGTCACGAATGGTGCTGAACATTGTGCAGTCATCGGCAAACATCCCCACTTCTGACCTTATGATGGAGGGAAGGTCATTGATGAAGCAGCTGAAGATGGTTGGGCAGAGGACTCTACCCTGAGGAACTCTTGCAGAGGTGTCCTGAAGCTGAGATAATTGACCTCCCACAACCACGACCATCTTCCTATGTGTCAGGTGAGACTCCAACCACCGGAGCGTTTGCCCCCAGTACCCACTGATTCCAGTTTTGCCAGGGCTCCTTAATGCCCACTCGGTCGAATGCAGACTTGATATCAAGGGCTGTCACTCTCACCTCTGGAATTCAGCTCTTTTGTCCATGTTTGAACCAAGGCTGTAATGAGATCAGGAGCTGCGTGGCCCTGGTGGAACCCAAACTGGGCGTCACTGAGGAGGTTATTTCTGAACAGATGCTGCTTGATAGCACTGTTGATGATACCTTCCATCACTTTACTGATGATTGAGAGGAGCCTGATGGGGTGGTAATTGGCTGTGTTGGATTTGTGATACTGCAAAGGCTACAGGCCCTGACAACATTCCGGCAATAGTACTGAAGACTTGTGTTCCAGAACTTGCCGTTCCCCTACAGTTCCAGTACAGTTACAACACTGGTATCTACCCGACAATGTGGAAAATTGCCCAAGTATGTCCTGTACATAAAAAGCAGGACAAATCCAACCCAGAGATAGTAGGAACTGCAGGTGCTGGAAAATCTGAGATAACAAGGTGTAGAGCTGGATGAACACAGCAGGCCAAGCAGCATCATAGGAGCAGGAAGGCTGATGTTTTGGGCCTAGACCCTTCATCTGGAACAGCTTGGCTAGGGGAGCGGCAAGTTCTGGAGCACAAGTCTTCAGTACTATTGCCGGAATGTTGTCAGGGCCTGTAGCCTTTGCAGTATCCAGTGTCTCCAACCGTTTCTCGATATCTCGTGGTGTGAATCGAATTGGTTGAAGACTGGTATCTGTAATGCTGGGAACCACTGGAAGAGGCTGAGATTTAATCCCAGCGAATACGTTGTTCCCCAACCCCGCACCGCCCAGTTCTATCTCCTTCTCAAAATCCACACTTGCCCAGTCGACCCATTGTCTCTGCCTGCTCCTGCCCCACTGAACTTATCTCTACTTACCTTGACTCTGTCTTTTCCCTCCCTCCCAAGTCCAGGAACTCCCCACCTACATTTGGGACACTACCCACACCCTCCACCTCCTCCAGGAATTTCAGTTTCCCAGCCCCCAACACCTCATCTTCACCATGGACATCCAGTCCCTGTACACCAGACTTACTGATGGTTGGTTTAGGCATTGATGAGTGGGGCTGTAATTAGACAAATTCCACCATCTGTCGTGGCGGGATTTGAACCCGGGTCCCCAGAACATTACCTGGGTCTCTGGATTAACAGTCCAGCGATAATACCACTAGGCCATCACCTCCCCTGATGAAGGGTCTAGCCCTGAAACATCGACTGTCCTACTCCTCTGATGCTGCTTGACCTGCTGTGTTCCTCCAACTCCACACTGTATCAACTCTTGCTCTACAAATGACAGTTTCAGTCTAAGTAAAATTTGCCAAAATGCTACCAGACACCACACCATAGAGCTGTTCTCTCATTAGAGAGAGAGAGAGGGATGTCTGATGATGGCTTAAACTGAGGGTCAATAATCCTCAGTTGAGGGAAGAGGTTGAGAAGGTAGGGCCTTCACAGTAACCTCAGCTGGTGCGGGAATTGAACCTATGCTGTAGGAGCATGCTGCAGTGCAAACCAGCAATCCAGTCAACTGAGCTAACCAATCCCTGCTTCAGCTGAAGTAGGTTCATACTGTATGACTAGTGCAAAGAATAAAGATGGTTTAAGAGACTAAGCACATGATCCTTTCATCCCACTGCTGCCAGCGCAGAAGACTGCTGCTGGCACCTCTTCAGATGCCAATCAAACATGAATGGGCATCCAGCAAGAATATCCAGAATCATAATGCTGCTGCCACCCCAGGGCACTGAGCTCACTGTGCTTCCCAGTACAACGTAACAGCAGAAATGCATTCTTTATCTGAGTACTTACTCTGTGGATTCCATTGACTGAAAGTTCACCTCCTCCTCCATCTTGCTAGTGGTGAAAACATACAAGAAATCATGCTTTCTTTGTATAGATAAGCAAAATAATGGAAGACCAAATTAATGATTGTTGTAGTGATTACGTTGAGGTCAGCCAGGTGGACTCATAGAATTTGAGTTCCCTGATTGGGACTGTTAATCTTGTCCAATCAAGGAGCCCTGGCTGACATATAAACAGGAGTGTCACAGGTTCTGCTCACTTTAACAGCTGGATCAGTGTCAAGGAATCTCCATGTGTAAATAAAGAGTGACTTGGTGACAGGATACTGGCCTCTGTGGAGTTATTTCAGCTGTCATCAGTTTTTCTGTGATTTGCCAATTCTGGGTTCAATAGCACATTTAACATCTAGAGGACTGTTTGAGCAGTTGCTAGCCCAAACTTTAATCTATAAATCTGATTGGATTGTATGATGTAATTTCAATCAGCGTCACTTTATTGGATTAATGTAGAGGCTGTTTATACATTATCATCTTGACATTGATTGTCTTCCCCTCCTGTTAACAGGGTGGGTAACTGCTTGAATATGAAATTATCAACTTACTGCCATACTTTCATTGCAGCAACTGATCAAAACATTAACCTGCAATACTGCTGGCACTTTTTTCATGCTGGAGGCTATGTGTGCGGGGCTGACCCATTAGATGATGGCACAGACAATGAACGGGATATTGAGGTTTGAGGTTGACAGAAAAGTGAGTTCACAAGTCACATCTGGATTGAAGGTGAATTGAACAGATCGTGGAAATAGTGCAGGATGAGGCAGAGCAGCATTAGGGTATGTACAAAGTCAACAAACCTCAATTAACATACTTTAATAAAGCCACTCCCTGTTGTCATTAGGAATCTTGGCTGTCTAATTAAAGCCCCACTCATCAATGCCTAAACCAACAACCAGTAAGTCTATAAGACCTATGCATTTCAGGTCTATCTGGGGCAGTTGCAAGTTGACAATCAGTTCCCATGAGTCTAGATATGCAAGAAGATTTTTCAATATCTCAATAAACCTATGATTAAAATTCTGTAGAACAACAGAAGGCATTAGATTTGGGGAATGTAATACCTCATTGTTGGGATTGAGAAATGGCTGTTCACTTGTCAAGCCCCACTGCTCCGACAGAGTACATGAATACACTATCAGTTTGATCCAATGTATTTCATTTCTTGAAGGCACCTCATAGTTCTTTTATATGCTTCCTCCCAAAGGTAATAAAGCATAACTCCAAACTATCCAACCTCATTTCACACATCAGTGATGAACCATTTACAATTTGTACATATAAACCCCGAGTGAATGATCCATTCTGTGAACAAAAGCACTCAATATGCTCGGAAAAAGAACCAAACAACCAAATAAGTGATCATTAGACAGAAAAACTTGTATCCATATGTTTCCAGTTATGACCTCTGGGCATCCTGGAATGCTCTTTTTGCTTTTTGAAATGTATACACAGTTGCAGTGTATGGATCACAGCAGCCAATCTGCACACAATGAGCTTCTGCAAACAGCAACACTATAATGAGCAGATAATCTGTTTTTTTTTAATGATGCTGGTTGAGGGGTTGGGGGAAGGCAGAATACGGAGGTTTGGGGACCGCTTTGTGGAATACCTACGCTCAGTTCGCAACAAACAACTGCATCTCCCAGTTGCGAATCACTTCAACTCCCCCCTCCCAGTCCTTGAACGACATGTCCATCCTGGGCCTCCTGCAGTGCCACAATGATGCCACCCGAAGGTTGCAGGAACAGCATCTCATATTTCACTTGGGAACCCTGCAGCCCAATGGTATCAATGTGGCCCACCTCCTTGACCTGTCTGTCTCCTCTCCACCTATCTTCTCCTTTATCCATCTTCTATTTGCCTCCCCCTTTCTCCCTATTTATTTCAGAATCCCCTTCCCCTCCCCCATTTCTGAAGAAGGATCTAGACCCGAAATGTCAGCTTTCCTGCTCCTCTGATGCTACTTGGCCTGCTGTGTTCATCCAGCTCTACACCTTGTTATCGCAGAATATGATCACTTGTTTTGAGCAGGAATCTTGGTGCTTGTTGCTGCTTTGACAGACTGCTCAGGGAACCACCCAACAGGAACCACCCCCTCCTTTTCCTGCAGGATCTCAAGGATGCTGTGTGCTGACCTTTTCCTGATGGACTTGTGGTTGAAGGTATTTTTCTTTGCAAATTTCTCCACGTAGGACAGATGATGTGGAACAGTGCAACTACTTGGAGTGTTCCATGGCAACGAGGCCAGTCTCATCCTTTGCAACACTGGGGACAGAACCTCAGTGACACTTGGGGTACTTGTGACTGATGGTCTACGCACAGCTTGATGCAGCCGCACACAAAAGTGGCCATCTGGATGATGGTGGCATTGGATGCATTCTTCCTCCACTTATCCAGAGTTTTGTACATGGAATCCCTGCAGACACAGTCCATGCTAGACCTCCAGATGAATTGGAAGATGGCTTGGGCAACTGCAACGGTGCAGGTTTTGGGAATGGGCCAGATCTGCACCTCGTACAACAGAGAGTGCCTCAGACCTGATAACCAGGTTTTTACCCATAATGGAGATGAAGCAGTGCTCTCAAAAGCCCAGTTTCTGCCTCACCTTGGCAATGCACTCCTCCCAAGATTGTCAGCATGCCCAAGCCCTTCTGAACCATATTCACAGCACCTTCAGGTTATCTGTCCTGACGGTTAAGGGGATAAAGAATCAGTTGGCCTAGTTCCCAAAGAACATGGCCCCACTCTCGCCTCGATTTATCTTGGTTCCTGAAGCTAGTTCGAACTGGTCACAAGTGTTCATGAGTCTGCCAACTGACAGTAGATCCGAGCAGAAAATGGCAATGTAATCCATGTACAGGGAGGCTTTGACCTACAGTCCTCCGCTGCCCAGAATAGTCACCGCTCTCAGGCACACATCTTTCTCGATGGACTCAGAAAAAGGCTCTTTACAAAACACAAACAAGGCTGGAGAGAGTGGGCAATACTGCCTGACTCCTGATCTAATCAGGAAACTTTCAGATTCCCACCCACTCACTGAGACTGCACTAATGATGTTAGTGTAGAGCAGTCAGATCTAATTGTGGATTCCCTCCCTAAAGCCCATTTTGGAGAACACGTCCCACATGTTGGTGTGTCATATCCTGTCAAAAGCCTTCTCCTGATCCAGGCTGATGAGGCAGGTGTCTTCCCCCCGTGTCGTGCACGTAGGCGATCGTATTCCCGAGGCTGGAATCGAACCGGGAGCTGTGAGACATGAATTGTCCTGCTTTCTGTGTATAGGACAGGACTGGGCATAGTTTTTATGATGGGTCGTATTGTAGATATATTGGAAGATCTTGGCAAGAGGTGTGGCAAATGCTGGAGCACAAGTCTTCAATGTTATTGCTGGAATCTTGTCAGGGCCAATAGCCTTGCAGCATCCAGGGCCTCCAATCATTTCTTGATATCACATGGAGCTGAAGCTAGTATCTGTAATGCTGGGGACCTCTGAAGGAGGTCGAGATTGATCATCCACTCAGCACTTCTAGCTGTAAATTGTTGCAAATGCTTCAGCCTTATCAATTTCACTGATCAGCTGGGCTCTTCAAATTTGAGGATGGGGATATTTTTGGAGCCTTCTCCTCCAACGAGTTGTTTAATTTTCCACCACCATTCACAACTGGATGTGGCAGGACTGCAGAGCTCAGAACTGATCCGTTGATCGCGGGATCATTTAGCTCTATCACTTGCTGCTTATGCTGTTTGGCACACAAGTAATCCTGTGTTGTAGCTTCACCAAGCTCACATTTCAGGTTTAGGTATAGAGATAACAAGGTGTAGAGCTGGATGAACACAGCAGGCCAAGCAGCATCAGAGGAGCAGGAAAGCTGA
>NC_063342.1:69482120-69513306 GCF_021869965.1 Rhincodon typus
GCTTTCCTGCTCGTCTGATGCTGCCTGGCCTGCTGTGTTCCTCCAGTCAAATCAATATTGCTGACTTGTGCCCAGGAGCTCATCTCCAGGAGCATGACTTGACTGTCGAAAGTGGCCTTTACTGAAGGCGATGATAACCATCATCCCCCTGAAGGTTACATAGCAAGCTTAAACCTTCATATCTCACTTATCCCTGATCAGGTAGCACACCCCACCAGTTCATATCCTGTGATAGTCCAAAGTTGAGGACGTTCCATCAAGAAAAGATAAATAAGAAAATATTTCTAAACCGATATTAATCGTTAAATACATTTCCATTTAAGATTCTGATGGTCATTTACTCCTATTTAACAAGGACTGCAATCAATAGACTCTGCGATATCTTATTCATGCCCATTCCCTATCTTGTTCACCAAACTGTCCCTTCTTACATCTTTTTCTCCCTCTTAATCTCCTCCTTTCCCTTAGTATCTCTTAAATCAATTGGATTTCAAAGGCAATCATTCAGGGAGTATGCATGTTGGCCATTTTTCATTCCAAAGTGTATTATTTATCTCTCACACCTTCCAAGGAACCCATAAAATGGCACAGTTATTTATTATCTTCAACATTTTGACTTTGTAAGGAGGTCTTGTGAGGCAGTGGTATCGATCCTGCTCCTGAGCCAGAACATCTGGGTTCAAGTCCCACTTTTTAAAGACTTGATGGCCAATTAGGCACATTTATAACACGGCCTAACAAGTTTCTGAGTATCACCTTGTAAATACTTTCAACATATGCCAATGGTAGGTGCCAAGAGTAGGAGATATTTCTGGTCAAACATGTGTTGGAAACAAATTACAGCTTTTATCATTACCATAGATCCAAACTGCAACTTGTATGTGCAAGTAAATATGGCCACAGCAAACTGAACTCCTTGAGGGATCTGGTTGGCTCAGTTGGCTGGATGGCTTCTGTGAATCAGATCGGTACCAATAGCACTGGAGTGATCCCCATTCCAGTTGGGATCTTCCCTCTTGTCCTATCCATGATGGACAGCACAGCACTGTGAGTTACACCAGTTTTTAGACAGAGGTTTGAAGAAGAATCCTCTGAATGAAACACAAAGTTGTCATTTTCATAAGAAGTCAACTTCCTGTCTTTTGTCCATACAAGTAGGAAAATGATTCTCACTGATGGAAAAGGGCATTTTAACTGAACTTAGTTCATTCAAACAATTCTGCAGTTCTCTCTTTGTTTTGATGTAATCATAGTTCCTTATTCTATGAACTGATCATTCTTTGTCCAAGAATAATTTCTTGATACTGTGACAAAAGGTGCCTGTTATGCAGATGTACACCATTTTTAGAGCTTGGATTTCAGACTAGTGGCAAATGATTATTTTGGTGAATGGTTTAAAAAATAACTACGTCAGACAGTCTTTCCAGATCCAAGACTTAATTCACAATGTGTCAGAGAGCAGAAAACCCCTGGAGTGTCAATGGAAGATGGTTTGTATTGTGCTGGGTTTCTCACCAAGAGCGAAAAGATGGAGGGCCATGAGGTTGGTTTTCATTTAAGGATCGATTTTGACTAAAATACCCAGGGATTGGATGTTTTTGAGCAATTTGGGGGACACCTGACTGGAGTCAAAAAAAGGAGTTTAGAACAGTTCAGGGAATAAGTTACATTAGTACAGCAAACTTTGGTTTAACCATCACCTTATGAACCAGCACTCTTCACAAACTGGCAAAAATTATATACCTCAAATATCGCGAAATTTACTGAATTATTCTATCTAATTATTATAGTTTTTTAAAGTTACTTAGCTCAATGTAAACATACTTGTGGTTCAATTGAGTGATCACACCCAAAGTATCAATTGTTAGTTCAATATCGAACCAATTTCTCGTCAAATACTGCAATCTACTGTGCTGTCTGAGTAATCAATTGAGGATGTGAGCAAGAAGGCTCTCTGCTGGTAAGTTTTATTTAAGGCAAGTTGCATTATTATTTAAGTGATTTATGCTGTAAATAACGTATAACAGTAATGTGTATATCTGCTGCATTATGTTTCTATTACTTAGTGGGTGTTTTTACATTATGGGGACCTCTTGACTATCCGGAATATTTGATCAACCAGCACACTCCTGATCTCATAGGTGCCATTTAATAAAAAGTTTGCTGTACAAAGTTTGTTCGTGCAACAACTATCCCAGGTGTGTTTGGTTCAAAACTAGCAGACTACAGACTGAGAAATTATAGACTTTTAATTTTGTGAGCATTGATCAGTTGAGTCAAACTTAAAGATTTGAGATAAATGGGTAAACTCTCTGAATTTGATGCTTTAAAGTGATGACATTGGGAAATAGCTGAAAATAAAGCTTTGATGTGGGTTGTAAGATTTTTCAAACTCTGTTCTACATTTAGACAGCTTGGTTTGTTTTATTTTATCATTTTTCCTCTTATGTAATAAATTTCTGTCTTATTGTTAAAGAAAGCCTGCATGTGTGACTATTTCAATCTGTCTTGCACAGTTTGTTTTATTTGCCTTGGACAGAGGGCAATTAGCACCCCTGCTTTGCCACTGCGGACCTGGAGGTCCAGCTCAATGGGTGGGGCATGCAGTCACTGCCCTGAAATGGTGGTGATGTAGGTGTGAAGGAGTAAACGGCAAGCTGGAGTTGCCAGGTTACTGCTCTGAATTTTGAGTTGGGAGTTGTCACCATCTGGTTTGTATCCGATGAGTGAGAGAATATCAATGAGGCTACCTAATGCCATAATGAGGATGCTAATACGTGCAAATATATAAAAATAAGTCTGTCGCTGCCCACTCGTGAGAATCTTATGTCGCCATCCAACAATTGGTTAAAAAATTAGACTTTTTCCTCTTGACAGCAGAAAGCTCCTTGCTGGCCATTTCATATGATTTTCCAAACTTTCTTGCCAGTGCCCACATTATTCAGGGACTGGGAAGATTCCACCTGAGCCCTTTCAACCGGGATTAAAAGTACAACCTTCTGACACAGAGGCAAGAGTGCTATTGCAAAACCAAGGTGACACATACAGTATCAATAATTTGCTATATATTAGCTAACTTATATATTTAGCTTGTATTTGTATTTTAGGAAAACATGGTTGTCCGAAGAACAGTGACAGAACAAATCTAATTGATTCACACGACACTGAGTGTCAGTATACATTTCTTCTTTGATTTGAAACCAAAGCAGTGAAATAACCAATACAACTTTGAATCTAATCAAGTTTCATTACTTCTAATGGAATATATAGCTTTTTATCAACTTACAGGAAAGAAGTCATAATTCAGAATTCTGACCATGGTGTTCATTCCCAGGCAAAACAAATTGTCAGGTGTTTTGTATAAGGGTATTAACTAAATTCTCTCCTGCAAATGCATTTCATTCAATATACCTTCCTATAAATTAACACTTACAAAACTAGAAATGTCAATATCTAAAGTACAATCATTTATTCATTATAATGCAGCAACTACCTGACAGTAAGCTCAGGAAATGCTCAGTTACTTGAGATGAGCAAAATAATCTTCAAAATTATCATTTTGAGTAATTCCTGTCACTTTATTTCCATGGAAGGCAGTTTTTGAACCTGATAAGTATCAGTTGTGCCACAATGTTTATACTGTATGTGTTATAAAGACATTATTATATACGTATATATATGCCTGTATAGCAAATTCATCAGTCATATGCTTGTAATAGATAGTCTTAAGGAAACCTCCATTTTTATTACCCTTCTAAAATAAAAATACTAACTGGGGGGACAAATGCCATAAATGACATTTTTGTGGGTAAATGACAGTGATCCAATGGAATAAGTACAAAAACAGTGGAACAAAAAATTGTGAGGAATTAGCTGATAAATATCGTGAAATATTGACTAATGATGGACATTGAATTACTCACTTTGGGGGTTAAATGCAAGAAATAGGATTTGCAATGAAACAAGTTTGATTCAGAAAAACAATGGGAAAACCAGAATAGCATGCACTGGATCTACGATTCTTTTGTTTAGAGATTGCCCACCAGTTAGTAATTGCACTGAACATTATGACTGTTCCAAGCTTTTAAAAACAGGATACTGTTGTTACAAATCATAGACCATAACATTTACAACTTGGAGCATTAATCTTTTAATATTATGGCTCATGTCACCATGTGAAATTATATCATTTTTGTGTAATAATCTGACTCCATCCTGTTCTTAATACTGGGCTGGTTTCCTTTTGAGAATTCAAATGAAATGCTTTAACTGAAGAAAGGAACAAAACAGCAATATTCAAAGGCTATACATGTTCATGTGCCTCACAAAGCAACAGATTAGTTACTCACTCTGCTTCCAGCTGGCAGAAACATACATTTCAATTTCCCCAGGCATGTATAATCATTAAACAGATCTTTAAACACATTTGCCTTTACCTAATTAATTTGTAATGCCTGCTGCAAACAGAATATATTGTGAAAACCTGTGGGACAGTTGATTAATTATCAAAAGGCCAACTTGTCACAGATAAATTACATGTCATTTATCTTCATGATATTTATACATCAAGATAGTCTTGGTTTTGCACCTGCAGTTGTAAATTGGGCTGATTTCAATTATATATTTTGGTATTGTATAAAATTCCCACAAAAAATATATGGTCATACAATTATGTTTCAATAAGATATTTAGAAACTTCTGAAATTACAAGTTTGATTCGACTTTCAGGATGAAAACTGAGAAAGCTCCTTCAATGCACTTAGAACTTGTCTATATTACCCTGTACTTGTGTTTAGGAATTTCAGTTGGAGTTTACTAAAAGAGTTCTGATTCTATGATTACATGATAATTTGACTGTTTTTGATTCAGTGGTAGCTCTCCTCCGAGTCTCTCAGTCAGAAGGTTGAGTGTTCATGTTACACCCATTATACTTGAATTCATATTCCAGGCTGTACTTTCACCAATGATGGAGTGCTGCACTGCCTGACTGGCATCTTTCAATTCAGACACAAATCCAAGGCCTCATCTGATTGGATTTGATTTGATTTGATTTATTGTCACATGTATTTATTACAAATTCAGTGAAAAGTGTTGTTTGGTGTCTTCACTCTCTGGTGCCATTTTAAAACATAGAAAATACACCAAAATACATAATATAAAGCCAGAAAAATGAAACAATAAATGTCATCTTATAGTCTTAGCCCAATAAAGATAGGTTGAGGAACAGCACTGCTTTTAGCTCAGCCACAGGCTCCTCCAGCCGCTAAGCTGATGACACTGCTGCAACCACGCTTCGCCATGCCACAGCTGCTTGAACAAAGAGTTGTAATTCTCTAGCGCCATCTCGCCTCCACCAACATCACCATTGCCATGAGTTCATGCTGGACCAACCTTGGCGATGCAGCCTCCACTGGTGCTGCAGGGTCCTGGAGGACTGGAAGGCAGCTAATAGGGTACCATTATTGAAGAATGGTGGGAGGGATAACTCAGGAAATTGCATGCCTCTGAGTCTAACATCAGTGGTCAGGAAACTATTCAAAAAATTTCTGAGGAACAGAATTAATATCCATTTGGAGAGGAAAAGATTCATCAAGGATATTCAGTATGGCTTTGTCAGGGGAAATCATGTTTGACAGATTGAATTTTTCAAGGAGATAACTAGATACTTGAATGAGGGCTGTGTAGTGGATGTAATCTACATGAACTTCATTAGGGCTTTTGACAAGGTCTCAGGTGGGAGACTTGTCAAGAAGGTAAGAGCCCATGGGATTCAGGGCAATATAGCATTTTGGATCTAAAAATGGCTTAGTGGCAGGCAGCATTCCCACTAATTTTATTTTACTTCTGTGCAGATCTCTAAGGTCTGTGTGTAGCAGCAACTTCTGGAACTGGAAGTCAATGCTGCAATTGACATTGGCATGTCGATTGCTATGTGCAGACCCTTGGAGTGGCTGCACAGCTTACACAGAATGTTTGTGGCAGGAGGCAGAGGATTATGTGACTGGAAATGCATGTCCAGTGCCATACCATAGGGGCCCTTTGCTGATGAGTACATTCGTAATCTTGACAGGAATGTAGGAATAATGATCAGTGAGTTTGCAGATTACACAAGAATTGGTGGTATGGTAAATTGCAAGGAAGAACGACTTAGAACACAGGATAATACAGATGGGCTGGTCAGATAGTCAGTGGTAAATGAATTTAATCGTGAAAGGTCTGCGCTGATGCATTAAGGGAGAACTAAAAAAAGTAAGGATGCACATGTTGAATGGTAGGCTCTTAGGAACTACAGACGATCAGAGGGACCTTAATGTATGTGTGTATAGCTCCTTGAGGGCAGTAGGACAGAAGGAATATGGGATACTTGCCTTTATTGGTCGAGGCTTTGAATACAAGACCGAGATGGTGTGTTAGTTAGGCCGTGGCTGGAGTATTCTGTGCAGCACTGGTGGCTACACTGCAGGAAGGATGTTAATACGATAGAGAGGGAGCTGAAGAGATTCACTAGGAAGATACGTGAGTTGAAGCAATTTAGTAACAAAGAGAAGTTAGATAGGGTGGGATTGTAATCCTTAGTGCAGAGAAGGCCAAGGTGTACAAAGTTCTGAGGGGCATAAATTGACTAGATAAGAAGAAACATTTCCCTTTATTAGAGGGATCAATAACCACAGGGTATAGATTTAAGGTAAAGTGCAGACAGGTGTTTGACGGTTTTTTTTATTCACAGGGCAGGGATTATCTGGAACTCACTACCTGAGAGGGTAGCGAGGAAGGAACCCTTACAATATTTAGGAAGTACTTAGATGAACACTTGAAACATCAATACTACGACCAAGTGCTGGAAAATGGAATTGAGTAGATTGGTGCTTGATGACCAAAGGATCTCTTTCCATGTTGCAAAACTCTATGGCTGTATGACTATGATGTAGAGTTTTGATAGAGCAAGCAGGGAAATTCAATTTCAACTGGCAAGTGGGTTGGTATCTAGGTTTAAAATAAGTGGGAAAGAACTAGAGGGAAATGAAAAATGTCTTCATATAAATTTGTGATGATTTGCAACACACCAATTGAAAGTAAGAGATAGCAGGAACTGCCGATGCTGGAGTCTGAGATAACAAGGTGTGGAGCTAGATGAACACAGCAGGCCAGCATCAGAGGAGCAGGAAAGCTGATGTTTAGGGTCTGAACCCTTTTCTGAAGAAGGGTCCAGACCCGAAACGTCAGCTTTCCTGGATACTGCCTGGCCTGCTGTGTTCATCCAGCTCTACACCTTGTTATAATTGAAAGTAAGATTCCATAGGAACTTTCAAGTAACAGTTGCCATATATGTGAATAACCAAACTGTGCAACTTTGGAGAAAGAAAACTGGCATTGGGACTAAACTGGAAAGCTTGAAGGGCTGGCATACCAAGTTAAATGGTTGCTCACAGTACTGCAAGATTTGATGATTATCAGCCCTATGGATTTTTAGAAGCAGTATAAAATAGGCTAGAATCTCCTGTCAAAATAACAGATTTTAATGTGCATACTGGTATTCAGAATTTTGTGGCATTGAAGAAATAACCCATGAATTTCAAATCTCCACTAGTTGCTGGATGATTTACGCCATTCTACCATTAATCTTCTGAAATCAGCTGCTTGCCTTTGACTTCCCCATGAGTTTCGAGAAATTGCTGCCTTTGCAGATCAATCATCCATTAAGCTAATCACAGAAGGTTTGCTCACATGTACCTTTCATTTATTTTCTTGCAACAGCATCGAACCCTTCTGGTTTAGAAATGGAATAATTTAACTGGGCTGATAATCTCACAGATGACAAATAGTTGTAGCTATTTAACATTTTATAACCTTTCTATTTTATATCTTTTTTCTCTCTGTTCACCTAATTTTTCTTTCCCTTCCTTCATTTCTCTTTTCTTACCAGATTGCTCTATAATTCCCGAATTTCTTTCTCCATCTTTCCTGTTATTTCTCAGTCTTTAATTCTCATTGGTTAAGGAGATAGATCTGTTGGCCTGTTTTTCATCATGGTCCCAGGTGTCTTATTATCTCACTATCACTCACTAAGCTCACACTTCCACTAACTGGCATTGCAAAAATATTTTAAGCAAACACTGCAAAAAAAATCTCAATAATAACCATATAAAATTTCCTGCTCCTGAAATTCTGGGTCATTGGTCTGATGGTTTGCAAGTGATAGATCACAAGGTCAGAACTAATTTGCATTCATACCTTGAGACTTATGATCTGCAGCTCTTCTGAAATGCTTTGCAGCAAATGAAGTATTTTTTGAAGTGTAGACATTGTTGGAATGTGAAAAATTCAGCAGTCAATTTATGCACAGGAATATCCCACAAGTGAACAGATAATCTATTGTAGTAATGTTAGCTAAGGATAAATATTGGCCAAGTCATCACGGAGAGCTCTCCTGCTGTTTTTCAACAATGCGATAGGGGTCTACTGTGCCTACTTGAAAGGTGTTGGTGAGAGTGGGCCCTGCATGGAATGGCAGATGAAGTTGGCGACATGGGCTCGGGGATTGGCAAGGCTGAGTTAATGACCAAAGAGAAGGTGTCCAGTAGTGGCAGTTGCAATGCCAGGACAAGGTGAACATGGGTTCACTCCAGCCCAAGGACTCCTGGTGAGCGAAGAGCAGGTCCTAGGCTTAATCCTCCAGTCCAGTCTCGTAGGCTGAGGTGAGCTTCCAGGTCCGCAGCTAGGCCCAAATGCCTGACTGAGGAGGCAGTGACAGTGGCAAGTTTGGTCTGTGACCACAGAGGATTTAAAAATTAATGTCAGTCCCTCCAATCTCCTCCCTTGCCTCCCAAGGCAGCCTGGGATACATTTCATCTGGGCCTCAGGTCTTAGCTAATTTTAAAGCTGTTAAAACTGTTAATACCTCCTCCCTCTCAATGCTACTTTGTTCAAGCGTATCACAGATCCCTCCTTGACTTTTATAGCTGCGTCATTTTTCTCTATATTGAATTTAAGACCTCACCTATGTCTTCACATTCCACAAACATATTCCTACTTTTGTCCCTAAAAAGCCCTACTCTTTCCCTGTACATTTGCCCCTAACATACCTATAAAGCAAATTTGAATTTTCTTTTGTTTTACCTGCCAAAGCTTTTTCTTTGCTACACTCTCCTGATTTTTTTAAAATTAACGCCCTGCATTTTCTATATCCCTTTCTATCCACGTCTAGGATTTCCATTGTTTGAACCTTCTTTATCTACCATAAGCTTCCCTTTTTTGCTTGGCAAATTCTGTACATTCTTGGACATCAATTTCAGTTATGAAAAAAGATTGGTCAGACTGGGGTGATTTTGATATGTTACATGATTGAGATGTATAAACTTATAGGAGGCATTGATAAGGTGGATAGGAAGAAACTCTTCCTCTTGATGGAGGGATCAATGACCAGGAGACATGGATTTAAGGGAAAGGGCAGAATGTTTAGAGGAGATGTGAGAGGCGTAGTGGCACAATTGCTCGACTATTGATCCAGAAATTCAGCTAATGATCTGAGGACCTAGGTTTGAATCCTGCCATGGCAGCTGGTGGAATATTGAATTCAATAAAATTATCTGGAAATTAAGAATCTACTGGTGGCCATGACACCATTGCCACTTGGTGGAAAACCCATCTAATTCACAATATCCTTCAGGTACAGTCCTCAGCCCAACCATCTTTAGCTGCTTCACCAATGATCTTCTCTCCATCATAAAGTCAGAAATGGGATGTTCGCTGATGATTACACAATGTTTAGCACCATCTGTAACTCCGCAGATACTGAAACAGTCCATGTTTAAATGCAACAGGACCTGGACAATATCCAGGCTTGGGCTGAAAAGTGGCAAGTAATATTAATGCCACACAATGACCATGCAATGACCATCTCCAATGAGAGACAATCTAATCAGTTTTGAAATTCAGCAGTGTTACCATCACTGAATCCTGCACTATCAAGATCAACAATGGTAACTTGGAGTTACCATTGACCAGAAACTCAACTCGACTCTTGACTACAAGAGCAACTCAGAGACTAGGAATAATGTGTTGAGTAACTCAACTCCTGACTCCCAAAGCCAGTTCACTATCTACAAGGCACAAGTCAGGAGTCTGATGGAATACTCTCCGCTTGCTTGTGAGATTGCAACTCCAAAACATTCAAGAAGCTTGACATTATCCAGGACAAAACAGCCTACTTGATTGGTAACACATCCACAAGCATCCACTCCCTCCACCACCAACACTCAGGAATAGCAGTGTGTACTATCTAGAAAATGCACTGCAAACGTTCACCAAAGATCCTTAGACAGCACCTTCCAAACACATGACCAGTTTCATCTAGAAGGACAAGGGCAGCAGATACATGGGAACACCACCATCGGCAAGTTCCTCTCCAAGCCACTCACCATCCTGATTTAGAATAATTCACCGTTCTCTCACTGTCGCTGGGTCAAAATCTTGGTACTCCCTCCAATAAAGGGAGGGAATAGTTTTGGGTGAACCTAGAGCAGGTGGACTGCAGTGGTTCAAGAAGACAGCCCACTACCAGCTTATCTTTGTCAACTAGAGATGGCCAGCCAGTGACAAGTGCAAAAATAAAATAATAGCCTTTCTACCCGTAGCGTGGTTGAAATCTGGAACTTACTACCTATAATGTTGGTAGGGATAGAAACCCCCAGAGTAGCTAAGCAATTAGATGTGAACTTGCTCACCACCACCTTCTCAAGGGCAACTAAGGATGGGCAAGAAATGCTGGCCAGCCAGCGATGCCCACATCCCACAAATGAATATACAAAAAAAATGTCACGGCATATAAGGTTACGTGCCAAGTTCTGGAAAATGGAATTAGAATAGTTAGTTGGTAATTTTTGTCTGGTATGGATGAGATGGGCTGAAGGACCTTTATCTGTGCTGCAGATCTCTATGACTCAGTTCAGGATTCTCTCGATTTGTTGGTCCCACCCTTTACCTTTATAGGAACTGCTTACCCTGCACTATTTCCTGTTTGGATTGCTCCCACTGCTCTGATGGAGATTTCCCTACACATAGTTGCTGCTTGTCCACTTCAGCCAGATCCTGTTTTATCAAATTAAAATAGACCTTCCCCAAATTCAGAACCCAGATTTGTCCTTTTCCATGACTACTTTAAAACCTACTGAGTTATGTTCACTATCACCAAAATGGACCCCCAATGACACCTGTCTGGCTTTGTTCCTAAAATTAGGTCCAGACAGTTCTCTTGTAGGATTCCCTACATCTTGCTTAAAAGGCTCTTCTGAATACATTTAAAGAATTCTGGCCCCTCTAAGCCTTTCAGAATTCATCTATCCCAAGTAAAACCGAGAACTTGAAATTCCTACCGTTATTAGAATCATAGATTCATGCAGCACAGAAACAGTCTGTGCAACTCAGTCCAATTCATCTGCACCAACTAGTCATCCCAATCTGACCTAGTCCCATTCGCCAGCATTTGGCCCATATCCCTCTAAACTCTTCCTATTTATATACCCATCCGGATGTCTTTTAAATGTTGTATCAGCCTTCCCCACTTCTTCTGCCGGCTTATCCCATACACACACCATCCTCTACATGAAAATGTTACCCCTCAGGTCCTTTTCAAATTTTCCCCCTCTCACCTTAAACCTATGCCCTACACCCTTTGAAAATGACTTTGGCTACTCACCATGTCCATACCTTTCGTTATTTTATAAACCTCTGTAAGATACCCCTCAGCCTCTGACTCTCAGGAAAAAAGCCCCAGCCTATTCAACCTTTCCCTATAACTCAAACCCTCCAGGCCCAGCAACATCCTTGTAAATCTTTTCTGCACTCTCTCAAGTTTAACAACATTCTTCCTAAAGAAGGGTGATGAGAATTGTATGCAATATTCTAAAAGTGGCCTGTCCAATATCCTGAACAGCCGCAATGTGACATCCCAACTCCTATGCTCAATGTTACGACCAATGAAGGCAAGCATGCCAAACTTCTTCTTCATCACCATGTCTACCTATGACTCCATTTTCAAAGAACTATGAACCTGCAGCCCAATATCTCTTTATTCAGCAACACTTCTTACAGCTCTACCATTAACTTGTCCTGGTTTACCTTACCAAAATGCAACACCTCACATTTATCTAAATTAAACTCCATCTGCCATTCCTCAGTCCATTGGCCCATCTGATCAAGGTCAAGTCGTACTCTGAGATTATCTTCTTTATTGTCCGCTACACCACTTATTTTGGTGTCATCTGCAAACTTACTAACCATACCTCCTATATTCTCATCCAAATCGTTCATATAAATACAAAAAGCAGTGGACCCAGCACTGATCCTTGCAGCACACCACTGGTTACCCAATTATTTTTGTATTTCTCTGAGATTTGCCGACATATCAGTCCTTTTATCTGCCTAGCTGTTTGACAGTTTATCACACCCTCCCAGTAATGGGATTGCCCCCTTTTTGTTTTAATCATGCGTCCTCATTGCAGTAATTGAATCATCGATCAACATTGCGATGCCACCTCTTCTTTTATGCCCCTCCCTCTCCATTGTCTTGATTGAAGATTTAAAATCCCAGATTATCAAGTTGGCAGTCATGCCCCTCCCTTAACCAATTCTCCAAGTTAGCAATAACAGCTCATCTCCATGTGATAGCTATGTGATAGTCATTAGCTATGAGGAAAGATTGGACAAACTTGTTTTCACTTGAACATCAAAGGATGAGAGGTGACCTGATACATGTTTACAAAATGATGAGAGGAATGGATAGAATGGATAGAAAGGAGTCATTTTCCCAGGATAGAAATGTCAATTACTAGGGGATATAGGTTTAAGGTAAAGTTTAAAGGAGATGTGAGAGACAAGTCTTTTACACAGAGGGTGATAAGTGCCTGAAATGTGCTGCTACAGGTGGTGGTAGTGGATACGTTTAAGAGGCATTTTGACTGATACATGAATAGGCAGGGAATAGAGGGATATGGACCATGTACAGACAAAAGGTTTTTAGTTTAGAAAGCCCATCATGTGTCAGTGCAGTCTTGGTTGGCCGAAGGGCCTGTTCTGTGCTGTACCATTCTTTGTATCTTTGTAGTGTCAATCAGCACCCTCACACAAGATTCCTCACACCAAAATAAATGCCATCTTGCCTGTCATGCTCTCTTTTACCTTAACGTGACTATACTGGCATTCCTTTCAAATGGACTTAGTTTTCCTTCTATATTTGCCTATGCATCACTTGTTATTGTACCTTCACTCTGTATCCCACCCCCTGCCAAATGATTTTAAGTCCTCATCAACAGCACTAGCAAACTCATCTGCAAGGATGTTGATCCCATTGTGGGTCAGGTGCAACCCACTAGGTTTGTATAGGTCCTACCTTACCCAGAAATGGACCCAGTGATCCAGGAAACTAAAGCTCTTCCTGCTGCGCCAACCAGACATTCATCTGCTCACTTAGCCTATTCCTATATTTAGTAGCACATGGCACCAACAACAATCCAGAGGTTGCAAGTCCATAGCTGCCTGGAAGTGGCAACACAAGTGGATAAGGTGGTAAAGAAGGCATATGGTATGCTTGTCTTCATCAGTCGGGACATTGAGTACAAAAGTCAACAAATCATATTGCAGCTGTACAAGATTTTAGTGGAGTATTTGGAGTATTGTATGCAGTTCTGGTCACCACAATATAGGAAGGGTATGTAAACCTTGAAGAGGATGTGGAGGTTTAGCAGGATGTTGCCTGGGTTGGAGTGTATTAGCTGTAAGGAGAGATTGGATAAGCTTGGATTGTTTTTGCTAAAGCATCGGAGACTGAGCGGGCGAACCTGATAAAAGTACATACAATTATGACAGGCATGGATTGGATGGATAGTCAGAGTCTTTTTCTTCCCAGGGTGGAAATTTCAAATACTAGGGGGCATTGGTTTAAGGTGAGAGGGGGAAAGTTTAAAGGAGGTGTGCAAGGCAAGACATTATAAATAGAGGGTGGTAGATGCCTGGAATATGCTGCCAAGGAAGGTGGTGAAAGCAGCTATGATAGCAAAATTTAAGAAACATTTAGACACACATGAACAGGCAGAGAATATTGGGGTGTAGACCACATGAAGGCAGATGGGATTAGTTTAGAATGGCATCATGGCCAGTACAGACATGGTGGGCCGAAGGTTCCGTTCCTGTTATATTGTTTTAAGTACAACCTTTGAGGTCCTGCTTTACAATCTGCTACCCAACTCCCTAAATCCTTGTTTCAGGACCTCATCCTTTTTTCTCCCTATGTCACTGGTACCTATGTGAACCATGATCTCTGACAGCTTCCCCTTCCCCTTCAAAATGCCTGGCAGCCGTTCAGTGACATCCTCGATCCTGACTCCAAGGAGGAAACACACTGAAAGGCTTAATATAGCACAATTATGTCCAGGTGAGCTAAAGGAGTGGTTGAACTTTGGCCAACAGACTTTGCAAGCAGCCAAGAACTGGAGCAGACAGACTCAGATAAAAGAGGATATTGTATCATTCATACTGTAAAAATGTTTATGTAACCTCTTATATGATTGATGGTTAACGTGGACAGTATAATTTATCATAGCGTAATTGTTGTTCTGGGAGTGAGATAAGAGATGTTGCTATGACCTTTGGCTTCCCTACAAAAGCTAGAACAAAGGAGCCCAGTAAAAGATACCTCGACCATCCGAACTGGATTATTCCTCCCACTGCAGAATACAAACCATGATAGGGTCACGTCTTTGGCTGCAGAAACGCCTGTACCTCTCATGTTGAGTCGCCTACCAGTATTGTTCTTCCTCGCTTCACCTCCACCCTTGGGCAGCTGGGCTCTGGCTGCACTGACTAGAGGAACTGTCACTCCTACTATTTTCCAACACAAAAAAAAAGTTCTCAAGTAAGATGCTGACTGGGGCTTACCTGCCTGTTTTTCTTCTTCTGACTGGTAGTCACCCAAGCCTCCTCTGACTGCACTTCTTTAAACTATGAAGTGACCACATCTAAAAATGTGCTCTCCAAGTAAGTCTCAGCCTCACAGATTCACTGTACTGCCTCCAGCCAGTGCTCAAGCTCGGAAACCCAATACTTAAGCAGATGAAACTGATGGCAGTACCTGTAGATGTGATCATCCAGACTTCTAGGACCACCTAATACTTCCCATGTTGTGCAGGCCATGCTTTACCTGTACTAGCTTTGTTGTGTTCTAATTAACTGGTTATTTTTCTCAAATTAAGTATATATGTAGACATATGTTTTCACTTATTTTCTTGAAATTATAGCTCGTTGCTAGATTAATATAAAGCTAACAATAGATACTGCAATATTTCTGCTCCAACAGACAAACTTGAAAATGTGACAACCTTCTCAAAAGTACAATGAGAGTATATTTCTAATGTCCTTCAAGGAAGCAGTTTTTTGTCCTTACCTATCCACCCTAAATTCAACTTCTGGTCTAAAGCAATGTGCTTCACTCTTAAATGCCTTCTTAAATCACTCAGAAAACAATTTATAAAAATAATTGTAAATGAACACACTGATCATTCTCCGTTTTGAATTGGACCAGTGCGCTGACTCCTGGTGAATGCTCACAAATTCTCTCTCACTTCTCTCCACAGAAAACACTCATTCACTACTGCTTTCCATTTTCTATCCCAGATGATACAGATTTGAATGCACTTGTGAGAATAGAAAATTGCATACATTAAATTGTCAGTGTTTTTTCCTTTTAGTTTCTGGTCAGTTGTGCATTGAAGCAAAAGGCATGTCCTGTCCTATCTCAGACTAAAACCCATATAAACAAAAAAGTATTATTTGAAAATGAACATATTATTGATACTGGAGCTCCATTTTGAACTACTCTCACTCCTTGTTATCTGCAGATTCAGAACCCAAGTATCAGCAAGGTGGATAAAATATAACATTGTCTTTTTCTCATTGATCCATTCAGTCAGATTATATGGTCCTTTGCAGTACATAGTAGAGTTACACAGGTGAAATGTCCATGATTTTTTGTATTCTGCTGGAAGTCTGTTCCTATTCCTCCTAGAGAACAAGGATTTGACTTATACAAGTCAGATCAGTGTCGATTTGCAAGTTTACAGCCTTTTCTTTCTGGGATATAACTTTTTGCATCCTTGGACACACGAGAGATGCAAAATCTCTTTCAATTATATTGCTCTTTTCCGCAACAATATACAGACCAGAAATTAACTTAAAAGTGAATATATTACAGATATCATGTCTAGCGAACTATCGCTTTTCTATAAATGCACAGAGGTCTATCAAATGATCCTGATTTATTAAAAAAAACCTGGATTAACGCAGCTGGTCTTTTCTTTAAACGTAACGTAGTCAAATAATTTGTAACTGCCGTAGTTTTCATTTTAGGTTTTTTATTGAGAGTTAAGAGGGAGTCATCATCGTGATTGGTATATTTTTAATGAAGGATACTGCTGAGTTTGGGGCTTGTTGCCGATGTTTCGGGTCAGTCTATTAATGTGTTTACTGACCCTTAGGCCCAATGATTTGTGCTTCTGAAATTTGAAATATTTGTTTGAAAAACACGGTTTCTAGTTAATAACACAGTTATCACCAAACTGAATAACTTAGCTTTGACATGGTGAGATTAGAGACGATGATTAAAGTGCACAAGCTACACCAATAAACAAACAACTTTAACCCTAACTCACCCCTACACCTCGTTCCTGTCCAGGCGGAGTTACCACCAACTCCTTCCCCCCGGACACGACATATCACCTCTCCGCTCCCCCAGAGCTTAGTGCCTGCATTTTATGTTCCTGGCTCTAGGGAAGAGAGTCGCCGTCTCCGCTGCTCGAGCCCGAGCCGTTAGCGCGGTCAGAGGCAAGTGACAGGCACGGCAGCACGCGAGGGAAGGGAGAGATCACGCGGTGGGGGTCGCGCGGGGGAAAGGGGTGGGGGTCGCGCGGGGAAGGCCCGGGCCGGATCGAGAGCCTCTGCCGCCGCTTGAAAATGCAACGGGAACTGCTTCAGGATTCAGTGACTGAGACTCTGAGGCTTAGGCCTGAGTCAAGGGGGTAAGGTAACAGAGAGAGAGAGAGAAAGAGAGATGAATCAGAAATGTTAGTGTTTACATTGCACATTTTACAACCAGGGCCTATCAAACAAAAACCAATCAGTGAAGCACTTTTTGAAGTGTGCTGAGTGTTTCAGTGTTGAAAGGTGGTAGCTAATCTGCACACAGCAAGCTCACTCAATGCAGTGAGAGTGGTTTCGAGTTCTGGGTATGTGTTCACAGCTCTTTTCAAATAAATTGATAATCGAATGTATGAACTAATGTATACACACTGGAAAGGCACAGGATTGTGTGGACTTCTGTTTGAAAAAGAAACGTGGATTTGATTTAGAGTCAAACTCTCATACTATATAGGAGAGGCCCTTTGGCCCAAGAGCAAACAAGTACTCAAAATTGAGACTAGTCCCACCTTCTCGTACGAGACTCATAGCCTTGAATGTTATGACATTTCGAGTGCTCATCTGAGTACTTTTTAAAAGTTTTGAGATTTCCTGCCTCAACTACACTTCCAGCCAGTGCATTCTAGTTTCCCACCATCCTCTGGGTGAGAGAGAATTTCTTCAAATTGCCCCTAAACTGCCTATCACCTTAAAATTACGTCCTCTTGTTATAGACCCTTTGCCTAAGGGAATGGCTGCTTTCTATCCACCCTGTTCCTGCCTCTCATAATCTTATATACATCTATCATGTGCCCTGTCCACCTTCTCTGCTTTAAAGAAAACAATCTGTTCTTATCCAGATTGTCTCCATTGCTAAACTGCTCCATCACCACGATGTTACCTGGGAAACTCCTCTGTGCCCCTCATTATTTGCCGAACCTCCTACATCTGTGTCATCAGCACATATTTGTGATTCTGTTCTAGTGCCCAAGTCCAAATAGCGACTTTTTTTCTAGAACTGTGGAAAATGACAAGCATTTATCCTCCAGTCTGAACACTGTTTCAGGTTAGAGTTACAGTCATATAGCACAGAAACAGACTCTTCGCTCCAACCAGTCCATGCTGAACATAATCCCAAACTAACCTAATCCTACCTGCCTGCTCTGGGGTCATATCCCTCCAAACCTTTCCTATTCGTGCATTATCTAAGTGTCATTTAAACATTGTAACTATGCCCACATCCACTACTTCCTCAGGAGGTTCATTCCACACGCAAACTACCCTCTAATGAAAATTTGCCCCTTATGGCTTTTTTAAGATCTCTGTCCTCTCACCTTTAAAAATATGTCCCCAGTCTTGAAATCCTAGGGAAGAGACACCCACCATTAACTGTATCTATAAACCTCCATAAGGTCACCCCTCAACCTCCTACACTCCAGTGAAAGAAATCCCAGCCTATCCACCCTTTCTTTATAACTCAGACCTTTCATACCTGGCAACACCCTGGTAAGTCTCTTCTGAACCCCCTCTAGTTTAATTACATCCTTTCAATAACTGAGCAACCCGACTGAACACAGTACTCCAGAAAAGGCCCCACCAATGTCCTGTACAATGTCAACATAACATCCCAACTCCTTTACTCGGAGGACTGAGCAATGAAGGCAAGCATGCTGAATACCTATTTAACCACCCTGTCTACCTGTGATGCAAACTTCAAAGAATTATGTACCCAAACCCCTAAATCCCTTTGTTTTAAGGAAGTACACAAACAGTGAGGATTAACCAATAACTGAGTTCTACTGGTATTAATTAATAATCCGAAATTACAGCAATTACAACACTTCAGAAGTGCTTAGGCACTTACTGAGGCTATGAAAGGCTTTTGTTTTGTCCTATCGCGAATTGCCATCAAATATTGCCCTGAGATTCATAACATCCATCCGAATCATTAGTACACACACATTGAACATCAGTTTACCATTTGAGATCACAGTCAGCACCTCCCTCAGTACAGCATCCAAGTATTAGCCGACATTGTAATCTCAAAGCCCTCCTAATCCAGGTCTGAAAATAATACCTGTTGAGTCTTCCCACACTGTCATTGTGTAAGCTGCATTTATATCATACGAATATATGATCATATTTCTTTTTTTTTCAAAATAAAACTTTCATTAGTGACAAAAATGGCCCTGACTCAAATCTCAAGCGCCAAGTGTTTTGAAGGATATCAGAAGGTGTATGAACATGACAGGTGAGTTAGTATAATCAGCCTCAGCAACTAACTTTCTTTTCCAATTAAGTATTTTGTTGCTGGAATTCCTTTCTGTGATTTAAGGTGGAAAACTTTTTTTAATCTCAATGCTGGTTAGGATAAACAGTGGAAATATCGTAACTTTAATACAGAATCCCATAGAATTTAACAGCACAGAAGCAGGCATGCTAACCTAACTGGCCTGTGGTTGAATACTGCACCATGTGACAGGTATTTATGCTCTGTACAAGTCAATTGTATCCTGTTTCATCTAAACCTACTGCCAAATGCTGTAATTATCTCTTTGTACTAATCCAACTTCCATTTAAATGCTGCAATGATATTTGCCTCAATTATGCCATGAGGTTGCAAGTTCCACATTCAAATCACGTTCTGGGTTAAGAGGTTTCTTCTGAATTTTTATTGGATTTATTAGTGACTGTCTGGTATTGGTGCCCCTAGTTCTGGGCTCCCCACACATACAAACATTTTTTACACATACCACTTCAAACCCCTGAATGCTTTTAATAGACACTGTTAGGTCACCCTCTTGGGCTTCTCTTTATGTAGGAAAAAGAATCCTAGCTCTCCCTGTTAGTTATAAACCTTTCAGTTCTGGTATCACCCTGTGAAACATTTTACACGTTTGCCAGTGCCTCTATTACTTTCTGTCATGTAGAGAACAGAATTGTGCACAACACTGGGACTGTGATCTAACTAAGGTTAGTACAAGAGTCACAAAACTTGTCTGCTTTCCAGTCTTATTCCTCTAGAAATGAACCCAGATTTTGTTTGCATTTTTTTAAACTATCTCAGTAACTTGTTACTTCAAGTGATTTGTATTCCTTTAGGTCTCTTGGATCTTCTACCTGATTTAAATTTCTGTTTTACAATAAGTCTTTCTCACATAAATGCACTACTTCAGAATTATCTGTATTAAAATTAATTTTGTTATCCACACATCCCTTCTCCAAGCTTGTTTTTTGTCCTTGTCTTTGGTATCAACTACTAAATGTAGTAAAGTATGGTTAGCAAATGCACTGGTTAGCACTGCTGCCTCACAGTGCCAGAGGACCAGGTTCAGTTCCAGCTGCAGCAACTGTCTCTGTGGAGATTGCATATTCTCCCATGGCTGTGTGGGTTTCTTCCAAGTGCTCTGGTTTCCTTCTACAGTCAAAAGATGTGCAGGTTAGATGGAGTGGCCAGGCTAAATTACTCTGTAGTGTCCAGAGATGTATGGACTAGGTTAATTAGCCATGGGAAATGCAGGGTTTTGGAATGGAGTATGGGTTTGGGTGCGATGCTCATCGGAGGATCAATGCAGACTGGATGGCCAAAAGGCCTCTGCCTGCACTATAGGAATTCCATGATATATACTTCCCAATTTGGTGTCATTCAGGAATTTTGTAATTGTACTTCCAATTTAACAAGTTCTAATCACTTGTGTATTTTGAAAACACTAAAGTAATGTAAGATATACTTCTTAGCCTAATAACAATATCTTAGAATAGATTTTAAATATTCTCAATGATTAATTTGGAGTTAAAATTCTGAATATACTTCAGTATTGCATAATTATATCCCAAGAGGGAAGAATGCACTTCAAAAAGATACTACAGTTCCCTTGATGGCTTTTCAATTTATGTTGCAAACAGTCAAGCCACACAAACTGTACAGGTCCCACATTCAGTTCTCTGAGATGGCTGATCAGAGTCAGTAGAAGTGTGGGAGGGGAGCCAGGTTCAGCATTTATTTTAGTGCCTTCTAGGATGTGGAAGGAGTTTAACAAAAAGAGATTTATTTAATGTGATCATAAACCTTACTGATTAGACCTCATTAACACTTGACAAGGTCATGATTGGCTTTGGCTACAACCTACCTGTTGTGAGATGTGCTGCCACTTGGGGCAAAACTCCTGTGAATGTTGAGATATCAGACTAGTAAGTAATGCCCATAAAATGTATCTTAGCCACCGATGCTCTTGGGAAAAGAGAAGAAGGAACATTAGCAGGATATAAAAACTCATTTCATATTCAGCATTCAGTTACTAGTTTTATATGGGTGACTCCATAATAGTGTTTTACTTGCAGGAAGTTCTCCGTCCTGACCAATGGGACCAAAATCACATAGTCAGATCAGTTCGGAGCCTCCGTGTCCCAATTACTATGTGTGGATCCAACTCCACATGCTGTACACTTGATTCTCTGCATGGGTTTAGTTTTGTATGGGTGAACCCTGAGACATTTTAGAAGGTTTTTGAAGAAATTAGACCTCTACTCCATGCCACACCCAGATGGCAGAATGCTGTTGCAGTAGATGTAATCTTAGTTTGGAGCAGTCACTTTGCTGGAGCCCATCCTTAATTTTTTCAGTCCAGTTTAAACTCTCAGAAATATTGTTCATCTCCTTTAGTGTTACGAACAACCAGAATTTAGAAAACTATCATAGTCCTAAGATGTGCAGGTTAAGTGGATTGGCCATGCTAAATTGCCCATAATGTCCAGGGATCTGTAGGTTAGATGGATTAGCCATGGGAAATGCAGGGTTACAGGGTAGAGGGGTCAGTCTGGGTGGGATGCCCTTCGGAGAGTTGGTGTGGACTTGTTGGGCCAAATGGCTTGTTTCAATGCTGTAGGGATTCTATGATCTCTGCAACTAAGTGCAGACTAGTAAAGAATGTCAATTAGAGAGTATTAAAAATGTGTTGTACAGTGACATTTATACAATAATACAGAATTTGATATGTCCAGCCACTAAAATGGCTTCACTGTTCATTTCTGCACCAAACATTCAGGCCACCCTTGTCTATAGAAGCTAGAATTTGACAAACTAAGTAAGTTCAAAATTGAATTGTGGCCTTCTTCATTTTCATGAAACATCCAGTGTGGAGGAACCCATCAGTGGTACCCATCAATTCTTCAATTATATAATAAATCTGAACATAGAATAAC
Organism: Rhincodon typus; assembly: GCF_021869965.1. Classification (NCBI taxonomy): domain Eukaryota; kingdom Metazoa; phylum Chordata; class Chondrichthyes; order Orectolobiformes; family Rhincodontidae; genus Rhincodon; species Rhincodon typus. Next base: position 69,504,267 of record NC_063342.1, read on the forward strand.
TTAAAATCAGCAGCATCGTATCTAGACTTCAGAATCTTTCCTCCTTTTCCACTATCCTGTTCTTTTCTACAGGCAAGCTGCATTGTTCCTGTCCTGAAGTTCTAATTGACAAATTAAAATTGGACTTTGACAGTACAACTCTCTGGAAGAGTTGTTTTTCTTGGACCTGATGTTTTCCACAAGATTAAAATAGTATTTCTATTACATACCTTTGTAACCAGTCTACAGACTCCAACACACTGAGCACAGAATATTGTTAATATGTCATTTTAATCATTTCCAGGAAAATATTGTCTTCATTTTAATCTTTCACAGTGAACTGCAGGATAATGTCCTCATTATTTGTTTACCGGTTCAGAGAGGAATGGTTATGACATAGATGCAGTGGAGAGATTATTTCAATTTCACCACAAATCCAGTGTGCTCTCTGCCGTCTAACTAGTATCGTATCCCCCATCTATTGATGCATGTGATAGCAGTATAAATAAGAACCTTTTAGAATGATTCAAATTCTGTTTTTAAAAAAAAAAAAAGACCTTAGAAATTATAACAGAGTACTTTCAGAATACTATAGTAGGAAAGTTTAACATGATTTCAGCAAAATTTGGCTGGTCTGCAAATTGTTTGACCACAACAAGACTGTAATTCAGTTGAGGTTTCAGCCTTCCTTACAGATAATTGAACACTGGATAGGAGCAAGAGTAGAGCATACAGTCCTCTCAACTTGCTTTGCTGTTAAAGACAGTCATGACTGCTTTCAGGCTTCAATTGCATTTTCCTACCTGCTCCTCATACCCCTGTTTCCCAGACAGACTAAGAATCTCTTTGTTCTAGCCTTACAGATATTCATTAATGGAGTTTTCACAATCCTTTTGAATGAAGAAATTTCTCCTCCTCTCAGTTCTAAACAAATCAGCCCCAGTCAGTGAAAACAATCTGTGTTCCTTTGGAACCGTGTATGTTTGAATGAGATCATCTCTCATTCTACTCAACTTAAGAGAATGTAGGCCTAATTTAACTCAAACTCTCATTGTACGATAATGCTGTCATCCCAGGGACCAATCTTGTGATCCTTAACTGCCCTGCCTGCAATGCAAGTGTATCCTTCCTTAAATCTGGAGACCAAAACTGCACACACTATTCCAGATGTCGACACTCCAAAGCCCTGTAGAATCATAGCAAGTTGGCTTGAAACATGTGTCCTGCAAAAAAAAAAGGCCAACATGCCATGTGTGTTTTACTTTCTAATTGTTTGCTGTACCTACATGCTAACTACTTGTATTCCTTATATGAGTACATTCAAATCTCTGAGAATCAACATTTCCAAGATTTGTGACTTTGAAAACATATTCTGCTTTTTATTCGTATGACCAAAGAGATTAACCACACGTTATTATTTCTTCTGTCATAAGAATACAAAAACGGGAGCGAGAATAGGCCATTAAGCCCCTCAAACCTGTTCTGCTATTCACTAAGATCATGGCTAATCGGATTGTGCCTTCTCCTACACTTTTATGCCTGTCCCCGTTAGACCTTGAATTTCTAATAGATCAAAAATCTGTCTTATTCAGCTTTAAATATATTCAGTTACCCCAACTCTTCTACCCACTGGGGTAAAGCATTTCAAAGATTGATGAGCCTCTGAGAAAACAAATTTTCCTCTCCTCCACCTTTAAATAAGAGTCTTCTTGTTTTGAAATTCTGCCCTCTTTACCCTTTGAGGGTAAACATACTCTCAGCATCAGTCCTGTCAAGTTCTGTCTGAATCTTATCTGTTTCAATAAGGTTGCCTCTTAATTTTCTAAACTCCATTGAGTGTAGGCCCAATCTGCTCAACTATTTCTCATGGGACCTCCCTTCATCCCAGGAATCAATCTAGTGAACCTCTTCTGGATTACTTCCAATGCAATGCCCTCTTCTTGCCCACTCACTTGCCTATGTATCTTTGCAGCATTCTTGTGTCGTCCTCACAGCGTTTATTTTAACCTAGCTTTGTGTACTTAGATACATTACTGTTTCTGTTTGTTCAAATCATTAAGAAATGTTTGTAAACAACTTAGGGCCCAACACTAATCCTTGCAGACTCCACTAATTCCAGCTACCAACTGGTTTAGGCTTGGTAGTCACTTTCTGTTCATTAACCAATCCTTTATCCATCTTTATGTATTGCCACCTCTCCCCACCTTGTCTAGTAACCTGTGTTTTGGAAGTTTAGATATACTGTGTCCACTACTTCCCCTTTATTTATCCCACTAATTATATTCTCCATTATAAATTTGTCAAACCTAATTTCCATTTTGTAAAACCATCCAAAAATGTGCAGGTTAGGTGAATTAGCCATGGGAAATGCAGGGTTACAGGGATTGGGTGGGATGCTGTTCAGAGGGTTGGTGTGAACTCATGGGCCAAATGGCCTGCTTCTACTCAGTAGGTATTCTATAATTCTACTTTGATTTTTGTGTGATCATCCTATGATTTCTAAGAATATTAAGATTTTCTTAATGATGGATTCCAGCACTTTTTGAACTGCAGTTTCCTGTTCACGCTCTCCCTCTTGAATAAAAGTGTTAAATTTTCTAACTTGCAGACTGTTGGACCACTTCAGAATCTAGGGAATTTTTGGAAAAAAAACATAGCTAACATATCCACTATTTCTGCAGCTATCAATTTTGCAACTCAAAGGTGTGGACTGATCAGGTCCTGGAGATTTGTCACATTTTAGTCCCTTGATTTCCTGCAATACCTTTGGAGGTATTATTATTATCACTGCTGTTTGTTTTGTTTTTGACTCTGAAGTGGTCCAAAATTGCAGCATTTCTTATAGAAATCAACAGAGCTTTCTATGAAATGAGCTGTAATGGTTGATGTAAAGTGGTGTGCAAATTGATACTGAGTGGAGAGAATCCAGGTGACTAAAACATAATACCATGGATACATGCCATGTATACCCCTTCTTGAAACTTGCATTTTTAAAAAATCAATTTTAAACGTCCGTCCACACCACACGTTAATTTGTGGCTGAAAGACTATCCTCGGTTTTTGTGGAGCACTTTCTTGAACGGCTGATTCAGAATTTATGTTGCTTAAGTCTAATACTCAGTCAAGTTTTGTGAAAACAGTCTAAATATCTGTCTGTCTTGTTTTCTCTTTGAGTGCTGAAGTATTTTTTCAAATTCAGTGTTTACCTAAACAGTGTGCCTAAGATTAGAAACCTTGACCAAGAGTAGTAGGTTCCCCATTTTTATAATATTTGCCTTGATAGTTTAAGGTTCCCAACTTTTCAAAATAGAATTCTAATTTTGTTTTGATTAACAGCTTGGAGTTAAAATGCAAGATGCGGTTTGGAATTTATCTGCCTCCAAAAGCAGAGCGTGTGAAGTGCCCTGTGTTATACTGGCTTTCAGGTAATTTCTCTCTCGTCTCCGAGCCCACCTGCCATTTACTGTGGTCCTAAAAAGATGCCTTTTCATTTTGGGTATGCTTTGAATTTAACAATTTGGAACTAACCCAGTAAATAGATCACTAGAAAATAAATTACTGTATCTAAGCTATTCTTTCAGTATTTCACCAGTAACATGGTCATGTATTTGAAGATTTGCTAGAGAAGTGGGAAATTGATTTCAAATGAGGCTGCCAGTGTACAAGATAACAAGATAACACCTGACCCGAAACGTCAGCTTTCCTGCTCCTCTGATGCTGCTTGACTTGCTGTGTTCATCCATCTCTACACCTTGTTATCTCAGATTCTCCAGCATCGGCAGTTCCCACTATCTCTGCCAGTATACAATGCTGCTTGGAAGATAAGAGGAGCCTTTGCATCCTAATGCATGATGTTGTGTATTTTATTTTTGCTTACCTTAAAAAATAAAGCTTTATTGAATTGATTCCCTGTGGCAGAACACATCACATGTTACAGACTTTGTGTCAAGGGTATGATATGACTGAGCAGAGATTGACAGGGCTTAGCTTATTACCTGCCAGAGAGCTAAATAAGTAGGGACATGAAATGGGATGTGGAAAGGGTGTTATCCCTGTGGGTGTCCAGGTAAACAGAGAGCCAGATCAGCCATGTGAGTTTACAGCTTTATAAGCTCTGTGCCTAATTTGAGATATTTGCAACTGTCGCATTTGGCCATGGAATATTGATTTTACCATTTGCATTGAACGATGAGTTACTCACATTCCTGTTGTCCAAACGTCTGTAGGATTGAGAAAAGTACTTTAAATCTGTCAACCGATTTTCCCAGCAGAAAATAAAATGTTCCACGAGCGCCTTGGCATGAAAGCTGCCAGGTGCCATCTGTTTTGATGTGGGTGAACATCTTTTGAACTTTAATCATTTTATGATTAAAAAAGCAGAGTTAACGTTGCGGGTCCAGTGATCCTTCCTCAGAACCGTTAACTCTATTTTTTTCCTTCACAGATGCTGCCAGACCTGCTGAGCTTTTCCAGCAACTTTGTTTTTGCACCTCCTTTTAGATATGATTTCTGTTTTGGACAGCAATTGCTGAACCATCCTGAGGTCACTAATAGCTACTGTAACAAATAATTTAAAGTTGAACATGTGATATGGCTCATTTATACTTGCTAAAAGCAACATACGTTTATATGCAGGAGTCCTTTCCTTGCAAGCAAAAGGAATACGTTCAAGCCTTGCACCTTTTTTGTATTACTGGGGAGCTTGGGAAACCTATAGATTCCCCATGACAATGCCTCAGCCAATCACAGTTAACTGCCAAAGAATTAGCACACTTTTCTCCCATGTTGTACAATGTTCTGAATCTTCAAACTTTGACATTCTTGTGTCTGCTGAGAGAAAGTTGGAAAGCTTCAGCAAAAAAAAGTTTTTTTTTCAGAAACATGATCTGTTTGACTCACTACATCAGTCCGGCTGGTTACTTCCTTGCTGAGACTACCACTACTGCTCAGTAATATATTCTCTTGAATTGACTTAAACTTAAAGTACTCCTGGAGAAAAGGGAAAACTGCATCACAGAGGTTGCCAAATTGTTGTTTGAGTTCATGAGTTAGGGCATAATTCATGGGTGCTACCTGACCTGAGTATTTTCAGTATCCTCTGTTCTTAATGTATAAATTATGGATCTGCTGTTAAATGACTTATAAACTTCAGGGAGATTTAGTCATAATGTTAATATCCTTGCAAACAGCTGGCAAATTTATCAAATGCAGTGACTGAAATGGGCATTTGTATAATATGATGTGCTATACAGTGTGCATCTTGGAGACTCATTAACTCTGATCTTTATATTTTTAAATGTTTAACATTGTATCTTCTGTCATGAGAGTGCTTAAACTTTTGCAGGAATCTTGCTTTCTAATTTTACAATATTTCTGATACTATGGAAATATTGGTCAAAAATCATTTTGGCACAGTGTAAACCTTAGCACAGACATTTTCTTTTGATGCAGTCTCTAAACGAATCTCTGTACTTTGTCATGTTCATTTCCATTTGACAAAGTGTTCATTGTGAATCACGATAAACCCTGGCTGCATTCAGTAATGCATCAGATCTATGGACAAATGAAGGGAAAGTGTGCCATTCTCGAAAAACTTAATAGAAAGAGGAAATTTGAGGAAAGCGATTAACTTTGGGCAGGATTGTTTTAATATCAGCAGCTATGCTATAGTCCAGAGTGCATAAACTAGCTTCCTTTTAAACCAAGCAGTAAAGAAACGCCCCCCCTCTCCAGATCAGTAAGAAACTCCGTAAAAATGGTTGTTTCTTTTCTAATGGCCAACTTGAAATTCCTTGACGTGTAGAATTAACTTGCTTTCCCCCATCCCTGACCCTATGTCCATCTTAGGATCCAATTTACAATGATGGGGAAAATGTCACTTCAAGATACTAAGGTTTGGAGAGCCTGAATCCATGCTCTGGTGGATAAAGGTCCACAAGATATCTGAGCATTCAATGCATATTGACAATTCCCTCAAGGCAGTAAGGATAATAACTGTTGACAGTGAGATACTCCCAGGACTCTCTGTTGATTTTCTGAAATTTGAGTTGAAATGCTTTGGCATGAAATAAGGGAAACCTACTTAAAATTGGGGGTTGGTTAGCTCAGTTGGCCGGATGGCTGGTTTGTAATGCAGAGCGATACCAACAACGTGGGTTCAGTTCCCACATTGATTGAGGTTACCATGAATGACGCTCTCTCTCAACCTCTCCTTCACCTGTGGCATGGTGACCCTCCGGTTAAACACACTACTACTCTGAGAGCAGCCCTGTCGTCCTCTGGGACTAATGGCAACTTCACAAAATATCATTCCCGGTATCATTCTAACAGATGTTGCCACACTCTGTGCCTGATTTAATGTTATAATAGCTTGCTTACAACTATATATAGTCCTCTACTGTGGTCTATCCAGTGTTTCATTTGCATTTAACATGAATTCTCTTTGCCTTTTATGTCTTTTTCTAACTACTGTCCTACTTTTGAAGATCTTTGTCTCTGTGGCCCTAGATCCCTACATTTCTCAGAATGCTGTTTTGGGATACATTCTTTTAACATACAAAGCTATTTGAAGCACAAGCAAAGATTAAAATTCTTGTTCTTAACTGAATCCTTTCTGGTTTTCACATAGGGTTAACATGCACAGAGCAAAACTTCATAACCAAGGCAGGGAGTCAGCAAGCAGCAGCTGAACACGGCATTATCATCGTAGCCCCAGACACCAGTCCCCGTGAGTATGAAACTTTCATTCTGTTAATTTCCACTTTGTCCAGCCAAAAATTCAAGCTCAAGTAATTTGAAAAGTTCTGCTTCTCTTGAGCCTTTTTTTTTATAAAAGGCACTCAAGTACATAAACATATGATTGTGAACTTTAAAAGGTTTACACATTTCTGTCAATTTGTGGTAAGTGATAAATGGGATATGGAAAGTCACTGCATATTGTCATTCCAGGTGGCTGTAATATTCAAGGTGAGGACGATAGCTGGGATTTTGGTACAGGGGCTGGGTTCTACGTCAATGCCACAGAGGACCCTTGGAAGACAAACTACAAGATGTACACCTATATTACAGAGGAGGTACTCTGATCAGTGGCATTGTCTTTTCAAAGTTGCTGAAGTATTGTGTTTACTTGTGAAATGGAGCAATCGTTTCTCTGGAAGCTGGTTGATTAATCAGAAATTCTGTACTACTAACCACAGGTTGCCTCCCAACTATGGTTACTTGTCCAGACCACGTTAGATAGCTCTTTGAAATTGTCAGACAGGCTGTTAGCTGGTGACCAGGTATTAAGACGCTGTCAATCACAGGAAGAAAGGAAGCTAAAGCACACCTTATTGTCAGAAACAGAGTGGTACTGTTATGTGTTAAATATAAGAAACGTTAGAACAAGTGAAGGCCATTCAGCCCCCTCTGATCTCTTCTGCCATACATGGCTGATCAGTTCACCTGTCTTTATTCCAGATCCCTTCATGCCTTTAACCACTAAATCTTCCAATTTTACTTGTATTTGTTTGAGGGCTGTCTAGATTTTTTTGATTCAGTGCAATTTTTGTATAAAATAAAGCCCTGCTGATTCTGTACAAAATATGGTAGCTTCCTTCCAGAAGGTGCGGGCTGAAGGTATATGATTTATTTAATGCTGTAAGTTTTCAGAGTACCTCCAGTAGGGACTCAGAGGCTTTTTTGCAAGTGCATCTCAATTGGCAAACGTTGTTATTGCACATTGGTTTTTGATCTCTTGTATAAACAGGCTGATCCATACAGACTGTTCTTGTCAGAGCAGTGCCAGCAGTACCAGTTTTTAGAGTCCATTGTTTGATCTTTTAAGTGCCACAGGAATCAGTGTTGGGGCCACACTTATTGACTATATACATTAATGACTTATGAATGTGCTGTTGGCAAGTTTAAGGATGACATTGAAAAGCTGGAAGGCCAGTCAAGAGAGTGAAACAGACTCTGCAGAGGGATATAAACAGGTTAAACAAGTGGGGAAAAGACTTGGCAGATGAATTATAGTGTGGAAAAATGTGAGGCTGTTTATTTTGGCAGGAAGAAGAGACAAACTGAATATTATTTAAATATGGAAAGTCTGCAGAAAGTTGCTTTGGGAGTCCTTGCACATGAATCACAAAAGCTAGCATCCAAATTCAGCAGGAAATAAAGAAGGCAAATGGACTCTTGGCCTTTATACTCAAAGGAAATAGAGTATAAAAATATGGCACTAGTCAGACCCCACCTGAAATACAGTGAACCGTTTTAGACCCCTTTATCTAAGGAAAGATGTTCTGGCATTGGAAGCAGTCCAGAGAAGGTTCATTAGGCTGATTCAAGGCATGGACGAATTTTCTTATGAGGAGAGGTTGTACTTATGAGGGTTTAGAAGAATGAGCGACACATTATTGAAGCATACAAGGTTCTTAGGGTACTTGACAAGGTAGATGTGGAAAGGTTATTTCCCTTTATGGTCTAGGACCAGAGGGCATAATCACAGAATAAGGGGTCAGCCACTTTAGACCAAGATAAGGAGGAATTTCTTCTCTCTGAGGGAACTGAATCCGGAATTCTTTTCCGCAACAGGATGTTGAGGTTAAGTGCATTCAAGGTTGAGGACAGACAGGTTTTTAATCAGTGACAGTTATGGGGAAAAGGTAGGAAAATGGAGTTGAGGATCATCGGACCAGCCATGATCTCATTGAATGACAGAACAGATTCAGTGAGCTTCACGTGGTCTTCACGTTCAATTCCCTTGCCTAACAAGAATTAATTTACCTTCACCTTAAAATATTGAGTGACCTGCCTCCGACTCCTTAAGTAAAAAATTCCAAAGTCACACAACACAATTTCTCCTTAAATTTACCTGGACCATCTCTAACACCTCTCTCCCCTTCCTGGACCTCTCTGTCTCCATATCGGGCAACCACCTCGAAACCAATATTCATTTCAAGCCCACCGACTCCCACAGCTACCTAGAATACTCCTCCTCCCACCCACCTTCCTGCAAAAATGCTATCCCCTATTCCCAATTCCTTCGCCTCCGCCGCATCTGCTCCCAGGATGAGGCATT
>NC_063342.1:69523306-69523548 GCF_021869965.1 Rhincodon typus
CATCCCAAAACCAGCCCAGCTTGTCCCCGCCTCCCTAACCTGTTCTTCCTCCCACCTATCCCCTCCTCCCACCTCAAGCTGCACCCCCATTTCCTACCTACTAACCTCATCCAGCCCCCTTGACCTGTCCGGCCTCCCTGGATAGACCTATCTCCTCCCTACCTCCCCACCTACACTCACCTTTACTGGCTCTATCCCGCCTCTTTGACCTGTCTGTTTCCTCTCCACCTATCTTCTCCTCT
>NC_063342.1:69523558-69535961 GCF_021869965.1 Rhincodon typus
GGTTGCAGGAACAGCAACTCATATTCTGCTTGGGAACCCTGCAGCCCAATGGTATCAATGTGGATTTCACAAGCTTCAAAATCTCCCCTCCCCCTACCGCATCCCAAAACCAGCCCAGCTTGTCCCCGCCTCCCTAACCTGTTCTTCCTCCCACCTATCCCCATTTCCTGCCTACTAACCTCATCCCGCCCCCTTGACCTGTCCGTCCTCCCTGGACTGACCTATCTCCTCTCTACCTCCCCACCTACACTCACCTTTACTGGCTCCATCCCTGCCTCTTTGACCTGTCTGTTTCCTCTCCACCTATCTTCTCTATCCATCTTCTATCCGCCTCCCCATCTCTCCCTATTTATTTCAGAACCCCCTTCCCCTCCCTCATTTCTGATGAAGGGTCTAGGCCCGAAACGTCAGCCTTTCTGCTCCTATGATGCTGCTTGGCCTGCTGTGTTCATCCAGCTTCTACACCTTGTTATCTCTGCTAACTTGTGTATTTATCTCTTCAATATGTTGGTGCAAAAATGTGTGAAAAGATTAAAAACAAAGTACTTTGGAGTGTCATTTAGGAAAATTTGAAAAGACAATAAAAGTACCAAAAATAACTGGATTTCTTTCTCTTCTCATGAAATGATTTTGTTGCTACTTTAAGAGGAGAGCAACAGACATAAATAACGTAAACTTAAAGCCTTTGTGTTAGGATGTTGAGGCGTGGAGAAGGTGTGGAAGATGTTAAGCAGAATGATATAATAGTAAGGATCATGTTGAGAGGCTGGAGAAGTACACTTCCATCACACTAACCTGAGTCACCATGCAGAGGATTTATCTCTTCATTGATGTATAATTTACCTGTGCCTATCCATCTAAATCCCTATCTATATCTCTACTTCTAGACAGCTGTATAAATATATTGTGTATTACATGCATTTAATTTACTAATCAATTTCTTATCATCGGAAGTTGAGACCAAACGCAACTTTGAGTTGAAACAGGGATCATGAGTTGAGAATAATTGTACAGAGGCAAACTTTATTTAGTATTCATTTTCAAGGCAAATATCCAGTTGTTGTTTGTCTCTATTTCTGTTATAAATTCCAGTGCCACACTGGGAATGGCAATTGCCTGAATAAATATCTGGCAATACAAGGATTCTCTTTCACCAGAGTTGACACTCTGCTGACAGTATTGAAGGTGGAGCACTCTGTGCTGTTGCTGGTTGGGCTTTCTCTTTTTGGACGTGGTCATTGCTTAGCACTTCAGTCGAGTGAGTGCTACCAGCCATGGTTAGCCCAACCCTGCTGGAGGCTGGCACAGGCTGCCTTAGAATCAGTGGTTGGAGTGTGTTTGTAAATTTTCATCCCATTACAGATCTTGCTGCCTCATAAAGAAATCTTTTATTGCTGTAAGGCTAGCTAACATAATGGATTTTTAAATTACCCTTCCCTGCACCACATTCTAGAGATTTGATATCAGCAATTATGTATTAAAAAGTATTTATTCTCAATTAATGTGAGCCTTATTTAACCAACTTATTTTCTGTGTTCTTTACGTTTGTTAAACACTGATTTCTGCCCATTAAATGTACATAATTTGAGAAGCAATCTAATGGTGAGTGATGCAGCACTGAAATTTGTAAACTGAATCACTCTCTCCATTATGTAAGATGTGTGTGCAACAATATTGAAAAGTGAGATGATATATTAATTCTTTATTTCTGCTTTTAATCTCTGATAACATCTGGGCAGTCAGTGTCAGCACTTGCTCCTATCTGCAACCCTGTGCAGTGCCCTTGGGGCCAGAAAGCATTCACTGGATACCTTGGCTCTGATAAAAGCAAATGGGAGGTAAGGTTACAATATTAGCAGGAAAAGTACGATTAATTTTTAAATTCACTTGTGATTTTCTTTTAACAAGTTGGGGCACTTTTAAACGAGGATCTCAATGTTTTATTTTTCAAATTCTTTTTAGCATCCTCAATATACTCCCCAAAGCTGCCAAAACAGTTCTCAATGGAAAAATGCTAATTCTGTTTTGGGGCTGACTGTCGACTATCCCATGACAATACACTTTTTGTGGGATCTGGGATCCCTACTGACCCTGCTGCGCCACTTAGTAAATATGTGGAAACTACATTCTTCCAATAGCTAAGATGTTGGGACTGAAAACAATTCTTGGCATGTGTTTGAATTCCCTATGATTGCCAATCTGTATGGATTAATTTGAGTTTCCTACTCTTAAGAGGTGTGAGTAAGCATCAAAGATGTTTGTAAACAAGCAGATGAACCATTTCTGTTTGACTGGCTTGCAGAATTAATTTCTCTATTTCCTATAGGCCTATGATGCCACTTGCCTGGTGAAAACCTATTCAGGACCTCTCCTGGATATACTTATTGACCAAGGGAAGGATGATCAGTTCCTGGCTGCAGGACAGTTACTCCCTGATAGCTTCATCACAGCTTGTACTGACAAGAAGATACCTGTTGTTTTTCGGCTTCAGGAGGCAAGTGTGACCAGGGTTTGAATTAGTCAAAACAATGTGATTTTTATCCCATTCCAATCTCTCAATGAATTTTAACAATTTTGCTTCCTTCAGGGATATGACCATGGCTACTACTTCATTGAGACATTTATTACAGACCATATCAAGCATCATGCAAAGTACCTGAATGCTTAAGCGTCACCAGCAGTAATGATCATCTCAGCTGTGCCTTTTAATCATGTAGCAGTCGTAGAGCATAACCTGAAAAATTAGCTGTTCCCATGATGTCCCAGGATGATGAACATTATTTCCCTTGTCTGCACGTGGTGGCTGGCAGGATCTGGACAACTTGTTGACCCGCACTGATCTGTGCTCATCTTGAGAATGGAGATGTGTCCAAATGAAGTCACTGTACTTGATTTGTTTTTTTGAAATCTAACATCATGCCCATACCAACCCAATGAAAACAATCTGTGAGCACAACCTTTAAATAAAGTCAATTAAACAGCAGGTTGACTTGATCTTCCTTTGTAACAACATGTTGCTGTCATCTCAGCGATCCTGACAAGTTGTATTCCCTGCAGCTCCTTTGCCAGTAAACTTAGAGTTGGCAGAGGTTCAGACAGCATTGACCGCTTAAATGAATACCACTCTGGGAAATCTGTAATAACTTTTTTTCAAGAAGAATTTGAACTGAAATACTCTGAACGACCAGAATGATTCACAACTCAGACACGGATTTGAAATGTTGGCTCCGAGTAGACGTGTACTTGATCGTATTTGGTGAGTGGGATCCATCACACAGATTACAGCCTGTGGTGCTTAAGTGCAAATTCACCTTTCTATTGTGACCATTGCAGCTGCTTAAAGGGGCTGGCTCTCTTCAGTCATTGTTCAAATGACTGAATTGAATCTTGATCTAAAATTAACAGGGTCAGGTGAGAACAGTGGCCATTTCCCACTAGTAAAAAGGAGCGAAAAAGACAGGAAGCTCTGCTACCTCAATTGCTTTTTCCTGTCTGCTCTTACTGCCTGATATACAAGTGGTAGCACTCAACAGCTCACCAGGGATTTCAACTTGGGCCCTCTCACATACACATTCAGTGTATTCCCCTGGGCAAGAATCATACCTGTAGACCCACAGGCGAGAAGTCATACTGCAGGTAAGTATTTGATGAGACTACACCTAGAATATTGTGTACAGCTTTGATCCCCTTACCCAAGGAATATAGCTGCCTTACAGTGTAGATGCAGCAAAGATCCACGCAGTTGATTCATATGATGAGAGGACTGTCCTATCATGACAGATTTGTGCTAATGGGGTCCACATTCTGTAGAATTTAGAAAAATAGGAGATGATCTCATTGAAACAAAATTCTGAGCGGCCTTGATAGGTAAGATGCTGAGAGGCATTTTCCTGTGGCTGGAGAGTCCAGAACAAAAGAACGTATTCTCAGGATAACGGGCTGGCTACTTCAGATTGGAGTGAGGAGACATCACTCAGAGTCATGAGTTGGTGGATATCTTTATCCCAGAGGACATGGATATTTGGACATAAAGTATGATCAAAACTGAGATCAATGGATTTTTGGGCACTAAGTGAATGGAGGAATCAGGAAGTGTCATTGAGATCATGGATTTTTTTTTTGAACGATGGAGCAAGCTTGAGGAATCCGATGTCCAACTCTTGACGCGTGACATTTATGAATGATCTTACTGTGTGTTTTATAGAAACAATGTTGTCCTTTTTCACTCTTCCTTTTCCCATGCTTTTTGTATTTGTCTATTTCTGGCTTCTCAACCCATTTGAGGCAAGGGCGATCTTCACAATCTGCTACTTCAGAGGGAGTGGTTGCCTATCTCTGAACCCTGGTCGGGAAGCTGGGATTCAGGGGCGCAGTCTAACAGAATTCTGTGCACAATGCTCATATCAGATTGGGATGGTGGGGCTGGTAGATTGCTGCTGTAACCAGCTACATGTACCGCAGTCTTCACCTCCCTGATATTTCCGGGACGTTGCCTAGTGTTGACGCTCAGGTGAAGATGAAATAGTTGAGGGGCAGGGTTAAAATATGCGAAGATAAAAATTGTATTTAATCTGCATATCACCTGTAACATCTATCACATTGGGTACTGCTTCAAGGTAAAGAGCTATCGGTACTACAATCTCGCTTATGAAACTGATCAAGTTTCATAACACTTGAACTGGCTGCTTTAATGTTCTGATCATATTTTTCAAACCAATTTCAATTGTTGGTACTCCTTTGCTTACTTTTTGAATGGGCTATTGATCAGCATTTGCTACTTTGGAGATTCAAACTTTTTCATACACTGCTTTTTGCTGCCTCCGTTATCACAAGAGATGGTCTTTGTGAAAGTGGCCATTATAAGTGTTGCTGTTTGGCCAACACAATGGAAACTTGCTGTCACAGTTCCCACCTGGTTTACCTAGTCAGCAGGCTCCGACAAACATATCATTGTGAAATATTGTGAGTATCCTTAGCTGAATACATATCTGAATCACATGTCCTTCTTCACATATTCCCTTCCTGCTTCACCTTTATAGTAATCAATTACCCCATTCCCAAACCAGAAGCTGTTAAATCAAGGGTGTGAAATTTTTCTTCGCATAAACAATTGTGGAAATCTGGAACTCTGTCCCCAAAAGATTTGAGACTTTGGAGATCAATTGACCAGGTAGAACCAAAATTTAAAGAAATCCATTGGTAGGTAAATTGGGGATATTAAGGATCTGGAACCAATGTGGGATTAATGGAATTGCAACACAGAGCAGTCCGATCAAAGAAGAGAATAGGTTAATGCTGTACCTGTCTTGAGGAGAGCAGGCATTGTGTTACTGCTCTTTTGTAATCAGTGATTAAAAAATGGGTATGCAATTTTAACTTGGAATTTAGCAAAGTTACTTTCATCTTGTAAATACCTGACATCAGGAATAAAGTAGGTTTATCAGCTGGCACTTCAACCACCTCCTCACTTCACTGCGTTTCGATTGAGGTGAGCCCTGATCTCTTACTGCGGTGGATTTACAGAGACAAAAAAATGTCGGGGGAGTGTTTATGTTCTGTTATGAAGATCGCAATCTAAAGAGGGCTAGGAAGACTGAGCTATGTAATCAGATTAAATGTACGGGAATTATTGTGTCTAGTTCTGGGGACCCCACAAATGTTAGACAGTGTTTAAACTCTGGAAAAGATATAGACTAGGGCAGCCAAAATGATACATAGGTTTAAGACACTTGGCTATCAAGGTTGGTAGCAGTTCGAGATAAATTTTCATTCATCCAATAATGGATATAATTACGGTTTTAAATTAATGGAAAGTATAGATTTTGTAATGTATTTTGGGATGAATAGGAACAGGAGGACTTAAGTGCAAGATTTTATTAAATTATACAAGTAGAGTTAAGTCAGGTACTAAAAGGTATTTCACTTATTACTAAAGTGTATGGAGAGAGAGCTAGAGGATAATTCCAAGTTAGAAAAGGTAGCTGGGCAGGGGCTACTCATATGTTCATGTGGTTTCCTCGAACTCTCCGGGAACTGTGGAAGGTTGAACAGGAAACTTCCCAAAATGTTGTCCTACATTTGGAGTTGAATACAGGTCTGTAAAGATGAATATTCTTCCAGCAAGAACCTGTACGCTGCTTTTTTTCTATATTGCTTTAGCTACTAATCTTTGGTTTCTGTGTACCCAGATCAAAAAGGTTCTTGGCTGTTTCTAATCTTAGGAGCAAGGGTTCTCTGGACCCTATTTCTATCAGCTTCGTAAGTGAGATTTGTACCTTTGACTAGCCAGCACATCCTGCTGCTTTGGGAAACAATACTGGCACTTAATGTCTGTTTCTATGCTGGACTCTTTGGTTCAACTCATCCATGCCAACTATCCTAAATTAATCTAGTCCATTTGGCCCATATCCCTCTAAACCCTTCCTATTCATGTATCCATCCAGATGCTTTTTAAATGTTGTAATTTTACCTGCCTCCACTACTTCCTCTGGCAGCTCATTCCATACACACACCACCCTTTGCATGAAAACATTGCCTGTTAGGTCCCTTTTAAATTTTTCACCTTAAGCCTATTCCTTCTAGTTTTGGATTCCCCTACCCTGGGGAAAAAGACCTTAGCTGCTATTCACCTTATCTATGCCCCGCATGATTTTATAAACCTCTATAATGTCACCCCTCAGCCTCCGACGCTTCAGGGAAAATAGCCCCAGCCTATCAGCCTCTCCCGATAGCTTAAACCCTCCAACCCCAGCAACACTGTTGTAAAACTTTTCTGCACCTTTTTAAGTTTCACAACATCTTTCCTATAGCAGGGAGCTATAGCAGCTTCTTGTAATTGTAGATTCCTGCAGGGTGACCTGGTTTAAAATACCACAGGCAATGTCAAAAGGAGCTACGACATAAAGTTTCCACTGTAACTGTGTTACCTTCTTAGCTCTTGATTTTACATGAAATTAGATTTGCAGAAACAGAATGGTCTGTTCAAAAAATAGCATTTCCTCATCCATCATGATAGTTGCGAAAGAAGGGTAATAGCAAACTTTTAATGCATTCTTAGACTCCATCCTCTTATCCTTTGAGTTCCATTTTGGTGACCAATGGATTGAGAAATACAATAGCCAAGACAGCCTGAACTTAGTAAAGATTTAAGAACTGAAGAGCCTTTGTCATATTTATTGACATCTAGAAGATAGGATTTACTATTTTCCTTAGTAATAGCAATCCTAGCATTTCATATATCAGTAGGCTGACCTTTACAACTAAAGGGATTTAGTATTAAAAATTTTGATCCATTTTCAAAACAGTGAAGCTACTTTTAGGTTTACCAAAAGCAGAACAAGCATGTGTCCCATGCCCTATTTAATTTTTTCCTCCTATTTCAAATCAAGGTTAATCAGCATTTCCATAAGGAATAAAATCAGTTTCCCTGCTTTCATATTTGTTCTAGTTACTGGAGATTGAGCCCCACATATCAGTACTCAAGGTTAATACTATTAAAACCTTGTTCTGTCAGTCACTTTGTAGACTGATACTTCCATGGACTGTGCTTGCGTTGCTGGGATCCAGCAGCAGATTTTACCCTGGAATGCAGGAAACCAGGTAATAGATATCATTCACTTACCACAATCTAGAACTATAAGCAGTAATAAAAGAACTATATAAGTTCTAACTGTAAAAGCATGTCAGGTTGTAAACAGAGATGTTATAACAGCAACAAGACTCTGGCCAAACTAGATAAACAAAGGAGCAGCTCAAGGCAGATAGTGAGCTTCGGGAATCAGTGTAATGAGGGAGATGGCACTGTTCTGACTTTATTTTGCATAGAAGTAACTGAGAGATTTTGGTATTTCATGGGTATTGCTGGCTTCTATTGTCCATCCCTAATAGCCCAGAGCCAATTAAGAGTCAACCACGCCACTGTGGGTTTGGAGTCACATGTAGGCCAGACCAGGTAAGGTCAGTAAGTTAGGATGTCACAGTAGTTTTCTACAACAATTGACAGTGGTCACTATTAGGCTCACTTTTCTAATCCAAAGGTTTTATTAATTTCAAATTTCCAAGGGCCTTGGTGGAGAGATTCAAACCCATGTCCCCAGAACGTTAGCGTTTGGATTCCTAGTCCAGTAGAGGGAACCAGGGACTAGCAGCAGGACATGAGAGCCCCTAGGCATTATTTAGGCAAGTAGATAGGTGAGTTTTAAGGACTTCTACTATAAACAGGGGCAGAACTGGTACCAGGGAAATATAAGTATTGCAATAAATTTATAACAACTAGTTAAACCACTTGACATAATTGCATATAATCATTGAGTGGTATTTCTAATTTTATTTTGTTAAATAAAACACAATGAAGACAGCAGGACAGGTGATGTGTAACAATTGGACACCTCTGTGATCCACAATAACCACATCCACAGTGTCAGCAGATAAAGGAACTGCAGCTCAGAGTTGTTGAGCTGGAGTCTAAGCTTCAGATACTGCAATAAAATGGTTAGCTCACACTTTGTTCCAGGAGGCAACCAGGAGCCCTTAGGCTAGGTATTACAAAGTTAGTGAGGGACAGGAAGGTATGACTGCAAACAAAGCAGGCATAGAGTTCCAGAAGCTAACACTGGAGGAGCCTCAGCATTGCAATGGGTTTGAAGTTTTTGTAGTGCTTGTAGGCAAAGACTTTTCTAGCAACTTTGTTTTTGTTCCTGATTTACAGCATCTGCAGTTCTTTCAGTTTTTATTAAGATGTAGAATCAATTGGGTGGAGATAAGAAATAGCAAAGGAAAGGAGTCCTGTTGGAAGTAATTTTTAGGCTTCATAAACAATCATTACAATGTAGGACAGAGCATACATAATATGGGAAAGATTAGATATTTGCAAGCAAGGTACTGCAATAATCATGGATAAGTCCAGTCTTCATTGATTGGACACATGAAAGTGGCAAAGATAGTTTGGAGAGTTCATATTGTGTATTTCTGCAATCTAGCAGCAACCAGACTACTTTTAGACCTGGTAATATGTAATGAGACAAGATTAATTAAAGACCTCCTAGAAATAGGTCCTCAAGGCAAGAATGATCATATTGCAATAGAATTTCATGTGCAGCTTGAGTGAGAAATGTGCATCTAAGACAAAAGTCTTGTATTTGAGTGTATGAAGGCACAATCGGCTCAATGGACCGGGGAGAAAGTTTAAAAGGGTAAGACAGTGGAGGAGTGGCAGACATTGAAGGAGATATTTCATAACTTCCAACAAAGATATATTCCAGGTTGGGCATCTATTCATTGATGTTTAGAAGAATGAGAGATGATCTTATTGAAGCATATAAGATTCTGAAAGGGCTTGACGCAGTAAATGATGACAATGTTCACCCTCACGGGTAGGGTTGTGGGGAGAGATCTGGAACATGTTAGATCACATAGAATCCAGGGAGAGCTATCGATTTGCATACAAAATTGGCTTGAAGTTAGAGACACAAGGTGATGGTAGAAGGTTCTTTTTTGGACTTGAGGCCTGTGACCAGTGGTGTGCCACAAGCATCAGTGCTGGGTCCACTGTTTTTTTTATTATTTATATTAATGACTTGAACATGAATATAGGAGGAATTGTTAGACATTTTCAGATGACACCAACATTTGTGGTGTAGTGGACAGTGAAGATTATCATCTCAGAGTACAACAGGACCTTGATCAAATGGGCCGAGAAGTGGCAGAAAGAAATTAAGTTAGATAAATGAGAAGTGTTGCATTTTGGTAAGGCAAACCAGGGCCTGCTTGGTAGGACTTGGTAGGATCCTGGGGAGTGTTGCTGAACAAAGAGATCTTGGGGTGCAGGTTCATAGTTCCTTGAAGATGGAATCATGGGTAGTGAAGAAGGCATTTGGTACACGTGCCTTTATTGGTCAGTGCATTGAGTATAGCAGTTGGAATGTCTTGTTGTACCTGTAAAGGACATTGGTTAGGCCACTTTTGGAATGCTGCATTCAATTCTGGTCTCCCTGGAGTTAAAGCCATAATCAGATCAGCCATGATACTCCTGAATGAAATTTGAAGAGGACACAACGAAGCTAAAAAGAGATTTCAATGGGTGAAGTGAAGATGTGAAATTGTCTGTTTCGGTATGAGTAACAAAAAAAGCATACTATTTAAGTGGTGAGGAATTGCAGAGCTCTAAAATGCCAAGGGTTCTGGGTGGCCTTACACATGAATCAGCTTCAGCAAGTAATTAGGAAAGCAAATAGACTTGTCATTTAAAGTAAGTAGTATTGAATACAAAGGTAAGATAGTTATGCTTCAGTTATGCAGAGCATTAGTGAGAGAATATTTGCAAGAATCATGTACCGTATTGGTCACCTTACTTAAGGATGTGAAATGCATTGGAAGCATTTCAGAAAGGTTTACTAGACTAACACATGGATTGAGTGGGTGGTCTTGGTGGGAAAGGTTGGACAGGCTAGGCTTGTATTTCTGCAAATTTTAAAAAAAAGGGAGTGACTTGATTGAAGCATATAAGATCCTGAGAGGTCTTTACAGGGTAGATGTGGAGAGGATGTTTCCTCTTGTGGGAAAACCTAAAATGAGGGCTCACCCATTTAAGACAGGGATGAGAACAATTTTTTTTCTTTGGAACTCTCATTCTTGAAGGGCAGGCAGAAGCAGAGTCCTGGAATGTTTTTAAGGCAGTGGTAGATAGATTCTTGATGAATAAGGGGGTGATAGGGTATAGTTCTATACCCTATGTTTCAAGCCTGCTCCGCCACTCAATATGATCACGGCTGATCATCCATCCTGTTGTTGCCTTCTCCACATATCCTTTGATTTCTTTAGTCCTATGAACCATGTCTACATCTTTTTTGAAAGTCTTCAACTTTTTGGCCTCAACAGTTTCCTGTGACAGAGTATTCTACAGGCTAACCAGCCTCTTAGTGAAGAAAGGCCCCAATTCTGGACTCATCAGTGATTGGGAATATCCTTCCTATGTTTATCCTGTCTATTCCTATTAAAATTTTATATGTTCCTATGAAATATCCTCCTCATTCTTCTAAGCTGTAGTGAACATAGTCCCAGCCGATCCAGTCTCTCTTCATATGTCAGTGCCACTATCCGAGGAATGCTGAGCCTTCACTGCATTCCCTCCATAGCCAGAATATGCTTCCTCAGATAAGGAGACCAAAACTGCATGCAATGGTCCAGGTGTGGTCTTACCAATATCCTGTATATTTACAACAAGACATCCCTGCTCCTGTATTTGAACCCACTCACTATGAAGGCTAACATACCATTTACCTTCTTCACCACCTGCATGCTTACTTTCAGTGACCTCTATACAAAGACACTCCGGTCTTGTTGCACCTCCCCCTTTCCCAATCTATCACCAAATAATAATCTGCCTGCCTGTTTTTGCTACCAAATTGGATAACCTCACTTATTCACTTTATACTGCATCTGCAATGTATTTGTCTGCTTAGTTAACTTGTCCAAATCACATTGAAGCTTCTCTGCATCCTCCCTCCCTCCCATCCAGCTTTGTCTCATCTGCAAACTTGGAGATTTGATATACAGCTTCATCATCCAAGTCAGTAATACATATTGTGAAAGCTGAAGTCCAAGCATTGATCTCTTTGGTTTCTCACCAGTCACTGGCTGCCATTTAGAAAAAGACACATTTATTCCTACTCTTGGTTACCTGCCTTCCAACCAGTTCTCAATCCATTTGATAACTTCCAATCCCATGCACTTTAATTTTGTATATTAATCTCTTATGTGGGACCTTGTTGGAAGCCTTCTGAAAATCCAAGTAAACCACAACCGCTGGCACTCCCTATTCACTCTACTAGTCACATTCTCAAAACATTCCAGCAGATTTGTCAAGTATGACTTACCCTTGGGAAAACCATGCTGACTCTGTCCTATCTTGTCACATCTTTCAAGTGTGCTCCTATTACGTCTTTTATAGCAGACTCTAGAATTTTTCTTCTACTGATGTCAAGCTAACAGTTCTAAAATTTGCTATTTTCTCTCTGCCTCCCTTCTTAAATAGTGGAGTTATGTTTGCTACGCTCCAATCCATAGGTACTGTTCCAGAGTCTATAAAATTTTAGAAGATGATCATCTGCTATTTCTAAGGCCACTTCCTTAAGCATTCTAAAAATTATCAGGCCCAGGATTTATCCGTCTTCCCTCAACACCACTTCCCTGCTAATAGTAATTTCTTTCAATTCCCCCTTCCCTAAGTTTGCCCCATACTTTTGGCATGTGATTCATCTTTCTTTGTGAACATGGAACTAAAGTATGTATTTAATTGATTCAGAGATAGTAGGAACTGCAGATGCTGGAGAATCTGAGATAACAAGGTGTAGAGCTGGATGAACACAGCAGGCCAAGCAGCATCAGAGGAGCAGGAAGGCTGACG
>NC_063342.1:69536361-69605987 GCF_021869965.1 Rhincodon typus
GGTCTGCCATCATTTTGTTCCCCATTATAAATTTTCCTGTTTCTATCTGTAAAGCACCTATATTCATCTTTTACTAATCTTTTCTCTTACATACCTATAGAAGCTTTCAATATTTTGTATATTTCTTTCAAGCATACTCTCATACTTTATCATCCCCCTCTTAATCAGTCTCTTTCCCTCCCTTTGCTGGAATCTAAGGTGTTCCCAATCCTTAGATATGTTGCTCTTTTTGGCCAAATTGTATACCTCTTCCTTGGATTTAATGCTATCAATCATTCCCCTTCATAGCTGTGGTCTGACCACATTTCCCATTCTGTTTTTAATGTCAAACTGGGATAAATAACTTTTGCAGTTCCTCCATTGTGCTCTTTAAATATCTACCACTGCCTTTCTACTGTCATTCCTTTAAATGACGATCCCCAATTTATCATAACTAACTTGTGCCTCACACCATTGTAATTTCCTTTACTTAAATTCGGAACCCTACTCTCACAAATGTCACTCTCCACCTTAATGAAGAATTGTATCTTATCGAGGTCACTCTTCCCTAAGAGCCTACACGTAACTAGACCATCAATTATTCTTTCCTCATTACACACTACCCAGTCAAGGATGGCCTATTCTCTAGTTGGTTTCTCAACATATTGATTTCTAAAACAATCCCGTATACACTCCAAAAATTCCTCCTTTATATCACTGATCATTTGACTTACCTAGTCCAAGTGTAGATTAAAGTTGCCCATAATTATAGACGTACTTTTATTACTTCTGAGTCTAATACCTTCCCCCGCCCCCACCTCGGCCCCCAACCGCCCCATGACTACTGTTATAGTTTGGAAGGTCTATGCGCAACCCTCACTATTGTCTTTGTCCCTCGGTGTTTCTAAGCTCAACCTATACAGATTCTGTCTCCCCTCTTATAATGGTAGTAATGCCACCCAATTTCCTTTTCCTTTTTGTCTGTCTTTGTATTACTGGGGGTAGGCAGGAATGTGGAGTAATCAGAGGAGCCATGATCTTATTGAATGGCAGAGCAGGATCAACTGGCTTACTTCAGCTCCTATGACTGAGATGGCTAGAGAGGCTAAACAGCCTACTGCTGCTCCTGTTTCTAATGGTAGGTCTCCAGACCATGTTATCACCAACATGAAAATGCCATTAAGGACATTGAATCCCCATCATTGTAAAGTATCCTTGTACTGGAAAGCCAGAGAAGCTGAAAAGAATTCTTTGCGGCTGCTTTATGCATATTAAGCTTAGCTTGCTGCCAAATATAGTATAAAATGAGATTATTTCAGCATCAAAATCCACAAACAACTTCACTTCAGAAGATATTTGAACAGTTAGATCCATATCGTTATCAATGTGCAGAGTTAAAATTCAGCATGACCGCAAATTATTACTACGCTACAGTCACTTATTGGCTGTGATCATAGAAATGCACAGCAAGGAGGAAAGCTATGCTTTCCACAAGCAGCAATCTAATCCCACATTTCAGCTCCTGATCTGTAGCCTTGTTAGATTTGTACTCACAATCAAGTTTTTAAAAAAGTGTTATGAGGATTTCTGGCTCTATAGTTCTTAAAGGCAGAGAGTTCCAGATCTTTTTCACCTTTGAGTGAAAGCATTATTATTAAAACCACTCAAAACCTCTTACACTAAATCTGTGCCTTGATTATGGACCCCTCAACTCTAGACTTCATAATTTTATTCATTCAGATTAAGTCTCCCCTCAGTTAGCCAATCCAATCTTTCTTCAAAACTAAAATTCTTCAGTTCAGGCAACTTCCTCATTAATCTCTTATGCAATCATATCTTTCCTATAATGCACTGTCCAGAACTGCCAATAAATGGCAGATTCGACCCAACTAGTGGTTCTGTTTTGTTTTACTCTCTTGAGATGTTGACCACGTCCCTAATTGCCCTTGAGGTGATGGTGAGCTATCTTCTTGAACTGCTGCAGTGCACGTGCTGTAGGTTTACCCACAATGAGGGAATTCCAGGATTTTGGCCCAGCAACAGTGAAGGAACAGCAATATATTTCCAAGTCAGAATTGAGTGTGAATTGGAGGGGAAGTTGCAGGGGGCTGATGTTCCCATGTATCTGCTGCCCTTGTCTTTCAAAATGGAAATGGTCATGGGATTTGAAGATCTTATGATCTTTGGTGAATTTCTGCAGTGCATCTTGTGGATAGTATGCACTACTGCTACTGAACATTGGTGGTGGAGAGAGTGGATGCTTGTGGGAATGGTGCTAATCAAGCGGGCTGCTTTGTCCTGGATGGTGTCAAGCTTCTTGAGTGTTGTTGGAGGTGCACCCATCCATGTAAATGGTGCATATTACATCACACTCCTGACTTGTAACTTGTAGATGATTGGCAGGTTTTGGGGAGTCAGGGGGTGAGTTACTCACTGCAGTAATCCTAGCCTCTGACCTGCTCTTGTAACCACCGTGTTTATGTGGCCAGTCCAGTTAAGTTTCTGATCAATGGTGACACCGAGGATGTTGATAGCGGGGCATTCAGTGATGGTAACGCCATTGAATGTCAAGGGGCAGTGGTTAGATTGTCTCTTATTGGTGATGGTCATAGCCTGGCATTTGTGTGGTATGAATGTAACTTGCCACTTGTCAGCCCAAACCTGGATATTGTCCAGATCTTGTTGCATTTGAACATGATCTGCTTCAATATTTGAGGAGTCACAAATGGTGCTGAATGTTGTGCAATCATCGGTGAACATATCTACTTCTGACTTGATGATGGAGGGAAGATGATTAATGAAGCAGCTGAAAATGTTTGGGCCTAGGACACAATCCTGAGGAACTCCTGCAGAGACGTCCTGGAGCTGAGAAGACTGACCTCCAACAACTACAGCCCCTTACCTATGTGCCAGGTATGAATCCAAACACTGGAGAGTTTGCCCTCAATGCCCATTGATTCTAGTTATGCTAGGGCTCCCTGATGCCACATTTTGTCGAATGTGGCCTCTACGTCAAAGGCTGTCACTCTCACCTCACCTCTGGAATTCAGCTGTTTTGTCCATGTTTGGACCAAGGCTGAGTAGGTTGTTCCTAAGCAGGTTCTGCTTGATAGCACTGCTGATGACACCTTCCATCACTTTACTGATGATCGAGAGTAGATTGATGTGGCTGTAATTGGCTGGGTTGTCCTGCTTTTTAGGTACAGGACATACCTGAACAATTTTCCACATTGTGGGGAGGGGAGTGGAGTGAATTCTGGAATTCTAGAATCCCTACAATGAAAACTGAGGCCATACCAGAGCAGGTGAGGGTGGCAGATTTCCTTCCCTGAAGGGTATAAGTGAGCCAGATGGATTTTTCCAACATTCGGCAATGGTTTCATGGTCGTTAGCAGATTCTAAAAAACTGAGTTCCAGTTCCACCATCTGGATTCAAACCTGGGTCCCCAGAACATTTGCTGAGTCTCTGGATGAATAGTCTAGCGATAATATCACTAAGCCATCGCCTCCCCAATATACAATTCCAGAATAACTCCCAAGTCTAGTAAATTAAGGCAGTATGACATTTTGAGCACTCTGGTCCCCTGTTCCTCTAGACCTCAGTGTCCTATCCTATATTGTGTATTCCTTTGCCTTGTTCACTTGCATATCCCATTACTCATCTAGCTGTCACTGAAAATTCAGGTGTATCTGAGGATATCAGAGAAGCAGTCCACCACAATGTATAGAATCATACAATGGCCACAACACAGAAGGCCATTAGCCCTGTAAAGTCTGTGCTGGCATATCACAAGCATTCAGAAATTTGGTGCTATCAGTGACAGTCTTTACTGCAGCAGTGAACTTCCAGCTCACAGCATTATCATTCAAAAGGCGTGACGTTCTGAAGAAGGTCATCAAGCTGAAATGTTAACCCTGTTTCTCTCTCCATAGGTGCTTCTCGACCTGTTGAGTGTTTCCAGCATTTTCGGTCTTTATGACAGTATCTGTGAATTGGCAATGCACATGTGCACCAAATAGGTTACCAACTGGTTCCAAGACACGGCAAGTACATTCTTCATATTAGTCATTTAAAAGTGTCAGCATAGGGGCTACAAATAAACTGAGCATTTCCCCAAACTCCAACATGCTGGTGATACTATCCACATAGTTCATTCTACATGTTTCCACTGACCTTCAGAATCAGGAGGCTGGTCTTGGGACAAGGTCGGGGGTGGGGAGATTTTGAAACTAGTAAAGTCCACATTGAGACCATTGGGTTGTAGGGTTCCAAGGCAGAATATGAGGTGCTGCTCCTTCAGTTTCCAGGTGGCATCGTTGTGACACTGGAAGAGGCCTGGGATGGACATGTCATCCAGGGATTGGGAGGGGGAGTTGAAGTGGTTTGCGGCTGGGAGGTGTTGTCATTTGTCGCGAACCAAGTATAAGTGCTGCACAAAGTGGTCTCCGAGCCTCTGCTTGGTCTCCCCGATGTAGAGGAGGCCACATCTGGAACAGCGGACACAATAGACCACATTAGCAGATGCGCGGGTGAACATCTGTTTAATGTGGAAGGTTTTCTTGGGGCCTGGGATGGGGGTGAGGGGGGAGGTGTAGGGGCAGGTGTAGTACCTCCTGCGGTTGCAGGGAAAAGTGCCGGGGGTGGTGGGGCTGGTGGGGAGCGTGGAGCAGACGAGGGAGTCACGGAGAGAGCGGTCCCTTCGGAAGGCAGGTAAGGGTGGGGAGGGAAATGTATCCTTCGTAGTGGGGTCAGATTGCAGGTGGTGGAAGTGGTGGAGAATAATGCGTTGAATCCGGAGGTTAATGGGGTGATAGGCAAGGACAAGGGGGATTCTGTCTTTGCTTTTATTGCCGGGAGGGGGTGTGAGGGCTGAGGTGCGGGAAACGCAAGAGATATTCCGCCTTGGAACCCTACAACCCAATGGTCTCAATGTGGACTTACCAGCTTCAAAATCTCCCCACCCCCGACCTCATCCCAAGACAAGGCCCACTCTTGTCCCCGCCTCCTTGACCTGTATGTCTTCTCTCCCACCGTTCTGCTTCTCCTACCTCACTGACCAACCCCCAACCCCTATTCCTACCTACACTCACCTACTAGCTTCATCCCCGCCTCCTCGACCTGTCCGTCTTCCCTCCACCTATCTGCTCCACTATCCATCTTCTATCACCGCCTCCCCCTCTCTCTATTTATTTCAGAGCCCCCTTCCCTTCCCCCATTTCTGAAGAACGGTCCAGACCCGAAACGTCAGCTTTGCTGCTCTTCTGAGGCTGTGTTCATCCAGCTCAACACCTTATTATCTCAGACTCCAGCATTGGCAGTTCCTGCTATCTCTTAGTAAATCGCTAATTGTCTTTGATCCTTAATATTAAAGTTACCACCACACTTCATTATTTGACTTCTTTTGAACTCATACCTATCAATTTTATCTCCAAAAATAACGCTACTTCTATCAACTGCTGTTTTCATACAGTAGTGACTGACTGCATTTCAAAAACATTTCATTTGCCGTGCAGTGGTTTGGAATGCCTCATGGTTATGAAAAATGTAAATAAAGGTATATGAGCATGTTGCGCCCGTAGGTCTCTAAGGTTAACCTTCGCAACACGCTCAAACTGGCAAGGAAATGGGAAAACTACACCAAACTAGAGAGCGCAACCCGCGAACAACTCTACTTCCTACATCGATGCCTCAGGAACCAGGTATTACCACGCAGTGTGAAGTACAAACCACCCATCAACAACCTTAGAGAAAAATAAAGATATTACATTTACTTACCATAATCCCCTACATTAATTGATCAGCTTTGCTTCTGGAACTAACTTGATTTGAATAAAAGCTGTGAGCTTATTAACATTGCAAACAAACATACAGAGTTCAAACCCACAATACTTTTCTTCGAGACCCTTATAACTATGGTTCACTTCAAGATGTTTCTTGCTCCAAATCCCTCAGACAGTTCAGCTCAGATGTTCTGACTTAACTTCTTATTTTGGATATTTGATTTGCCAAATATTCACTCAAACCCCGTGTCAGGCATCCATAGGCTAGATTGGAAGTTTTCAAACAGTGGTGTCTGTCTAAATTATCAAATGGATGATTCGGTGGTGGATTATCATAAAGTTGTGTCTGAACTCAAAGGAATCAATGAAATTATGAACTCTGCTCGTCTTGCTAGTGCATTGGTATACTGCACTGTCCCTCGACTCTGCATTGCATGTTACATAACTTACCAGCACATTATTTTTAATGCTTGAATAAAATGTAACCTGTAGAAGTGAATGACAATAGACTTATGTTGGGGAAACTGTCATTTGAAATATGTCCTGCATTAAGGTCAGAACACAATAGGCAATCTGTCAGAACAGAATCTACAGCTGCCGTCCTGTTCCTTTATTCATGAAGCAGTCTAATTTCACTGTAGAAACTGTTAAGTCTGAATTACAGTGAGATAGAAGAGAAAGAGAACTGCAGACAGAAGAGGTAGAAAATAGCAACAAAATGTATTAATGAGTAAATTATGCTCACTCTAGATGTTGCACTTCAATATCAAGACATACAATTCAACTACTGCGCAAAGTGCATACCTTGCTGAGACTAAGATAGAAAATCGTGATGAGAGGGGATTTCAATGGGTTAATATGTTTCGCTTTAATTTATCATATAAAACAAATAGAAATTCATATAAACAGTTCCAACATATCTTAACGGATTAACTATTTTCAGTAGAGTTGAGTTGTTCAGTCAGTCTTCAATTTAGTTGAACTACAAAGAGACCTTCAGTCTTGTACTGGGTGCTTTCAAGCTTGTCACACACTGTGGAATTCATTGCCTCAAAACAAGGGCCATATATGGCCTCAATGATACAGAATATCCCTCAGGCTCCTTTCCAGCCATTCTTTCCAAGTCTTATTCCCCTCAATCAACTGTTTATCCGCATGTTGTTCTGGTTTTAATCTGCAGATTGTCTAAACAACTTATTCTGACCAAAGGATCCTGTTGCTTACTTCTTTTGACAGATTGATTTTTCTGGCCATTGTCCAGAGTTAATAGTTGCTCATTGTAGATACTTAGAAAATCTCTTTCAAACTTGCTGTTTTGGTCCTTGTATTTTTATAGCTGTACAACTTAATTCCACTATTGAGAAATCCTAGAATCTTTTTTTCAAAGAATAACTGTTTTTAATTTTCAAGATGAGTGTGCAGGTCAGAAGTGACCTTGGAGGCAACTGGGCCAGACTACTTTTGATCCATTGCCTCTTACTGAAAAATAAATGACAGTAGGGCATCAGCAAAAGGAAAGGTTAGTTAAAATGCAAAATACAGTTAAAATATGGTCAGTCAGAGTCAGTCCTAAGTGGGGTGGAAGGAACAGTGTACCTTTATGTAGCACCTTTAATGTAGTAAACCATTCAATAGTGCTTCACAGGAATGTTGTTGAACAAACTTTGACACAGACACTTAAGGAGTTTTAGGACAGGTGAAGAAAAGCTTAGTCATGAAATAAGGTTTTAAGGGTTGTGATAAAGGAGAAAAGAGAGGCTGAGAGATTTACAGAACAATTCCAAAGCTTAAGACCAGGACAGTGTTGGCGCAGCTGTCAATGATGGACTAATCAAAATCAGGAATACTCAAGAATCCAGAATTATAAAAATGCACACATCAGCAGCAGCATCTCTGGTGTCAATGGATCCAGTCCCAACCTCTCCACACCCCTCTTGCTCTACGTCCCTATTTATAAAGACTAGAATGGTGTATGATTAATAAACAGCTCTGTCCACCTGTCCTGCCACTTCTAACAACCTTTGCACAAGGGGACCCCGATTTATGAATGCTCATACTTATGAACTCGATCCCATACAGGGGTCAATTTTAAACATACAAACATCACCTGTACTTACAAACAGATCCTTTACATTGTCCTGCATTGTATTCCAACTTGCATAGAAATCAACTTGCGAATGAACTCTAGAAATGAGCCTGTTCATAATCCAGTGACTGCCTACACATATACAGCTGGTTCTTTCTGCTCCTGCACACCATTTAGAATTGTACCATTTAGACTACCTTGTCATATTCCATGTTAACATTTGAGGTCCACGATTTTTCAAACTTAACTTGGTTAATAGGTTTGTATCATAACCAGCAGTGACATTTTTGGGGTCATTTCATAAAGAAACATTTGATGTATAAAAATACAAATTTTGGGGCATGGAGAATTTAATAACTGCTGTTAATGCTTAACAAAGTTGCCACCAACCAGTGTCTTCTATAATATCAATCACTTTCAACAATTTGGTTTCCCTGTGAAGCGCCGCATCAGGGTGTGACCAACTGCTGATCAACACAGACTATGTATGAAGTGTGTACCCTTGACTTTCTTGCCCCTGGGTACGCAGGAGCTATTTTTCATGTTAATGATTGAAAAAAGCATGAAATATATTGAGGACATAACATTTGCAAATAACATGGCTTTATTATTGATGTTACAATAAAAGTGATTTCTACATAATATACATTATATACAATGGCTTAGGTAACAGCAATAGGCCACACATGCAAAATATATTGCGCAAATTATATACAGACACCGGAAGATCTTTTGGCCATACAACAAAGAATTGGGTGCTCTAAAATTTGATGACTTGATAGAAACTGCAATTTTACAAAATATTAAAAGATAGAACAATACTCTTTTTCATATAATACATGCTGAAAGCCAGCTGTGAACAATGAAAACCTGATCCATTACACAATATGCCATTCCAACAGCAAATACTCAAAATCTGTCAATAGAAAAAGCACTGTGGTCATCTATATACATTTAAATACATCACCTTCTGTAAATTGCATTTTCACAGCACTTGTCACCTCTAAGATGCAAGAGTCAGGATTTCTCCTTATCTACCCATTGTGCTTCCATTAGGCTTTGTATTACCATAGTATAAAACGCTGTGTAGTTTAAACAAGGTTCTCCTACCATCTTCTATTCTATCAGATAATAAATACCCAATAAGTGCATAGTCCCACTGCAGTGCTCTGCTCTATTGTTTCATTTAAACACATCAAAATCAATGGTAAACAATTCTTGCTCATGGCTGCCCTTGAAATTGGAAATTTTATTTTATGAATACAAAAAGCATCTCATTAGAAAGTAATTTGAACTACTCTCATTCTGGCTTGTGCACTCTTTTTAGAAATACAATACTTTATGCATATTTTTTAAGCTCATCATGATAATAATGAACACACAAATCGTTAAGCTTGACAACATTGTTTCCTCAGATTTCAGTGACACAACTACATCTTAAATGTTCCTTAAGCTGTTAAACATTACGTTAAAAAATTTGCACATTGAATCTTGATTTATCTGGGATCAGGGAGCTGCTTTCAGATTTCATGCTTCGGCATAATTCAAAAACAGACACCGCTGTATTTGCAGCATATCCATTCTCATTTCCCCCCTCCCAGTTAACCATTCTTATCCACTCCCAAGACAATATCTATTATTTTGCACAACTGAAATACTTGATTTGTACCACCCCTATGTAATGCACGAAATCATATCCTATCTTGAAGGGACTTCTATGTCCCGAGACCCACAATCTAACTGAGCTCGAGGGCATTATGAAGTAGAGCTGTAATTACTGTTTCAACGCTCAACAGTCAGGTGGCACATTAATGAACTGAAGTGAATGAGTTTACTGAAAAAAATCCTTTCATTACTGTTGTGACTGTCACTCTGATTTGTTTAATTAGATACCTACACATTAAACACTGTTTTGGTCCTCTTGCACGGTTCCATTCAGTTAATAGAAAGGATTCCAAGAAAAAAAAACTAACTCACGAAGAACAACAAATAGAACCTCAATCCACAGTGGTTGGCTACATCTGTTTAAGATTGTCAGACATAAATTGAATTCAGATTCTTATTACCATAGAGCACTCTGTGGCCCTGCCCACACTCACACCTTCCTCCAGCCCCAGTCAACTCCCCAGTTACCTACAGCCTCACCTTGCCCCCACAGTCCTTATAGACTCATCCTTCATCTTACAGCATCACCTTGCTCCCTACAGACCTGTCGCATTCACTGTCGCTCTACCCTGCTCCCTACAGCTACACCCCCTCATTGTTCCTCTGCTCTGCCTTGCTCCCCACTGCCTTTCTCACCAAAGCTTTTCACTGCAAAAAAAACTGAACCTGCCGCAATCCAGTACTATTTCCAGAAACAATCTTTAAAACAAAAGAGCTAACAGCAGTGAAACCCACAGGTTTCTCTTGCTTTCAAGTTGCCTCATTCCATTGCTTTTCTGACAACAGGTGTATTTGTCACAAAACATAATTTGGTTGATTTCATGAGGCTAGACATGATAGCTGAAAGTCAATAATGTTCTTCCTTTGTAAAAGTGCACAATAATACACTGAACACCTCCCCAGACCCCACCCCACTGCCCTTTATAATGCTTTGTTCTGGTATGGACTGACTGCACTATTCTGGACCTACATGTCTCTGCTGATATAAACATCAAAAAGGTGACAGTAAAACAATCATAATAACTGCAGATATTGGATAATAATTTAATTAATATCTCAAAACTTTATATATGTAAGATGTCCTTAGGTATATCTGGCTGCATGTGTTTCTCTCCTAAGTCTTTATTAGAACAGTGTGTTAAATGTTTACCTCTCTATATATTTCTCAGAAATGTCCAGATGGGGAAGGAAATATTTTAAGAGGAGTAAAGCGTGTTTGTTCAGACACCGTGTTCATTTTTTCATACCTAGTATTATCAAACTGTTTTATTCATTCAGGATTGTGGGTGTCCCTGGCTGGGCCAGAATTTATTGCCCACGCTTAGTTGCCCATGAGAAGGTGGTGGTGAGCTGCCTCCTTGAACCACTGCAGACCATGTGCTGTTAGGAGAACCGGGGAAGCACTGAAGATCAGAGGGACCTTGGTGCGTACGTCTACCGGTCCCTTAAGCTAACAGGACAGATGGGTAAAGTGATTAAAAAAAGCATATGGTACACTTTATTAGCTGAGGCACAGAGTTTAAGAGCAGGGAGGTGGAGCTGTATAAAATGTTGGTTAGGCCACAGCTAGAGTACTGTATGCAGGTTTGGAATTCACGTTATAGGAGGATTGTGATAGCACTGGAGAGGGTGCAGAGGAGATTTACTAGCATGTTGCCTAGGCTGGAGAGTTTCAGATGAAGACAGCTTGGACAGACTAGAGTTGTTTTCCTTACAGCAAAAGAGATTGAGCGGGAACATGAATGAGATGTATAAAATTATGAGGGGCATAGATGGACTAAATAAGAAATCTTTCCGCTAGATGGAGGGATCAATACCAGAGCCACAAGTTTAAGGTAAGGGGCCAAAGGTTAACAGGAAACTTGGGGAAATCTTTTTACCCTTAAGTTGCTGTAAATCTGGAACTCATACCTCTATGGGTAGCAGAGGCAGAAACCCTCATAACATTTAAGAAGTATTTAGATGTGCACTTTTGAACCAAGGTATACAAGATCAAGGGTCAAGTGCTGAAAAATGGGGTTAGAATAAGTATCTATTTCTGGCCAGCACTGACATGATGGGTCAAAGTACCTTTTCCAATCCTGTAAATCTCTATGACCCACAATATCATTCTGGAAGGAGTTCCAGCATTTTTACCTATTGACACTGAAGGAACAGCAATATATTTTCAAGTGGCTTGGTGGGTGTCTTGAAGGGGAACTTGCAGGGAGTCGTGTTCCATGTGTCTGCTGCCCCTGCCCTTCTAGATTTTGGTGATTTGAAAGGTGATTTGCTGAGGATATTTGGTGAATTTTTGCAATGTATCTTGTTGAAAGTACACGCTGCTGCTACTGAGCATCGGTGGTGGAGGGAGTGAATGCTGGTGATGTGGTGCTAGTCAAGTGGGCTGCTTTGTCCTGGACGGTGTCAGTTTTCCTCGAGCTACTCTCATCCAGGCAAGTGGGGAATATTCCATCACACTCCTGATTTGTGCCTTGTAGATGGCGGACTGGACTTTGGAGAGTCAGGGAGATGAATTACTCACTGCAGGATTCCCAGCCTCTAATCTCAAGCCTCTCTGCTCCTATGATGCTGCTTGGCCTGCTGTGTTCATCCAGCCCTGCACCTTGTTGTCTCGGATTCTCCAGCATCTGCAGTTCCTACTATCTCTAATCTGCTCTTCTAGCTACTGTATTTATATGGCTGGTCCAATTATGTTCCTGGCCAATGGTAACCCCAGGATGTTAATAGTGGGGATTCTGTGATTGTAATGCTATTGAATGTTAAGGGTCAATAGTGAAATTCTCTCTTGGAGATGGTTGCTGCCTTGAATTTGTGTGGCATGAATGTTATTTGCCACTTGTCAGCCCAAACCTGGATACTGTCCAGGTCTTGCTGCATTTGGACATGAATTTTTTGTTTACTTTGCGATGGAAGGAAAGAAATTGATGAAACACTGAAGATGGCTGGATTTACAACAACATCCTGAGGAACTCCTGCAGAGATACCCTGGAACTGAGATGACTGATCGCCAAAAACCACAACCATCTTCCTTTGTGCCAGGTATGACTCCAACCAATGGGAAGTTTTCCCTGATTCCCACTGATTGGTTTAGCTAGAGTTCTTGATTCCACACTCAGTCCAATGTGGCCTTAAAGTCAAGTCAAGTTACTCTGAGCTCATCAGCACAGAAAGACCATTCAGTCTGCTGGTTCTCTGCAAGAGGAACTCAGGTAGCTCCATGCCCCTGGCTTCTCTCCAGAGTTCTGCGTATTTGTTTCTCTTCAGGATCAGGTGGAAAGTATGCAACTGCAAGTTCCCTGATCCTGTTCCTTAAACCTGTATCTTCACAGTTCTCCAATACCTAAGTTCCTTTCCATTTACGTAGCAATGCAAATTAGTGACTGCTTCATTTTAAAGAGAAAAAAGCTTCTTGGTTAAAAAAGTTTAATGTTGAAATACTGTTCATTTAACCAGCTCTCTTTACCAACGGTCTCCTTTTATATTGAAATGTAATCCACTTTTGGTTAGCAAATCTAATTAACTTGGCTGCCAATGACACAAAGTTTCATTCACTTTACCTACAAGCAGTAAGAGAGTTTGACAAATGTTATTTGTAGTGTATTCTGCAGTCCATAAAACAATTTTAAATCAATTTCAAAAGACTGGCAGACAAAGTGCTCACAACTTGACATCTTTTGAAGATAATATGACTTAGGCATGACTCCCTGGGCACTAGCATAGCTTGTAGTGGTCCCTATTTCGGCAACAGGGCATCAAGGTAATTTGATTATGAACATTAAGGTTTGGCTAATAAATCACTTGTTGGCACTTGCTAGCTTGACAGCGTTAATTGAATGTGCATTTACATACTCCACTGACCAGCAAATACACTGGGAATGGGAGAATTGCATTGAACTGTGCAGCATGATGTAGGGAACTAAATCTTACATACCCATAACAGACCATGGGTCTTTTGATAGCACTTCTAATTTAGGCTGTGGTTTTGATATCATTGCAATATTTAATACTCTAGTATTAATCTTTCAATAGTGTAATCTAACTTCTTTGTGTGAAACATTTTAAGCAAGTTAATTACTAAATCATGCCAGGTCAATCACAAATATGAGAGCAACAGGGTCATTGACCAAAACCCTCCATTCATTTCGAGCACACGGAAACTCATTATTTGACAACAACTCTTTTATAATCAATACTACTCATTTGAATGAGGATTACTCTTCATTTTGCATATCCCTTTGGAGAATTTAAATCAAATTAGCTTCAGCTCAAATCAACTATCTAGTCTAAACAGTCGAAGATTATATAATCTGGAATGTACTAATGGAATAAAGCACACGGAAGATGTCAATCATCAACTGAGAGACACATTGTCAGTGTTTTTTTGTAAACTGCAGTGAACTATTCACTGGCAATTCTACTGTGTAGCAGTGACCACCCTGAGACACAATCCAGATAAGCTGCTTTTCATATATTGATTCAGATAAGTGACCGCTCAGCCCCTGTCAGTAAATCATTTTACATAAATAAAGATCACCAGCACATTTCAGGAAGGGATCACATAACAGGTGAAACTAAGCATCAACTAAAATGCAGATTGTTGCCATACAATAAAATTGTTCCTATTATCTTTTCTAAAAAAAAAAGCAGTTTTAGCTGTAAGTCTGTCAAATTTACAACTTCATCCAAATGGATAGGTAAAATACCTCCTGAATAAATAATATAAATAACTTAAGAAAATGTTCTAAACTTTCTCACAATGTGTCTTAAAAGCCATTGGAATATCATAGCAACTAAACAAATTAGCACACCAAAAGGAAGTTTTTTTTAATATATTAAAGCATACTTAAAATGTTGGCTTTGCCTCACTGCTGCAAAGCTGTAAATATCTGCAAAGTTAACATACTGATTAAATACTCTAACATATGTAGCTTCCCATTATATTTTCAAAACAAATGATGCTAGTGTCTTAATGGACATAAGTTGGATCCACCTGTCAAGTGATGAAAAGTGTCCTTTTCTTGTACATCTTGTCCCCTCTCTGGGCCTTCACTCGTTGGGTGTTCTGGGGCCAGCGGCAATGCAACTCTGGATTCACGAAAATAACGGGCATTTGGTTATCGCCCAGTCTAGCAGTGCTTGAACGGTCATACTTACTTTCATCAACCCTTTTCCTTCTAGTATGTGATGGGGCAGACATAATTTTTCCTAAGGAAAGGTAGCATAAAAAGGCAAAGAAGATTACTAAAGATTCATTTAGAAAGACTAAAAGCCACAAATGTCTAAACAGAGCTCTGTGAATGCACGTGACACTTATTGTTGCACCCTCAGACATCTGACCTGAGGTGAATTGGTCGACATATAAAGTTGGGCTGGACTGATTATTTTTGGTTGGTGCTCTGTGAACATCAAGAAAAGTAACTGAGTCTGAAGAACTCAGAGGGTCATTTAGTTCCCCCACCTTCACATCACACAAACACCTTAAGGTGGAATGTTTCACTACTGCAATGTCCAGAAAACTACTCGAGTAAGTAAACTCCTACCCAGTGGCAGACAAAATTGAGAGGCAGCCTGAATTCTGAAGCCAGCAGAATGCAATCAACATCACTGACTGACCTGTAACCAGGTCATAAGCCTCATGAAGGGCCACACTGACCCCAGCATTGGTAAGACAACATTTATTGGTCTTCCTTACAAGTGCTTGAGATGATGGCAGTGAGCAGCTCAAAAATCAGACACAAAGCATTTCATAATACCCCCATCTTCTCCCCCCGCCACACACATACCTTCATAAACCCTTGTGCTGCTCAGCAAGCCCAGATTGTTTTTGTTATCAAGGTGTTCCGTATTACACATGAGCTGAGCAGAAACACTTACCTCCACTCAGATTCAGATCATGCGCTGCGTGATATTAATTTACTAGCTCAAAGCAAATATCCAGCTAATTGCTGCACAAAGGACAGAAAATGGGGAATCTGCAGGGAGCGTTCTGATCAGCTAAGCAGTTTACAGTTGCACTGTGGATTTCATTTGGCATTGTTTGTTATTCAATATCAAAGGCATTTTGTACTTTGGTGAAAACAGGGCTTTTGTTACTTATGGAAAATAGGTAATATTTTACTCACTGTTTTACAGAACAAATCTCCTCTGTGTATTTTAAGTGAAACACCTTCTTCCTGGATTAAGATTCTTTTAAGTCCACTTCCAACTGGAAGGTAGGCATAGACCTACAAGCCAGTAGGGATCATGTATCAGGACTGGCCCTGCCATCCAAGATCTCTTGGAATGTACTTTTTTTAAAGAGATGAAATTGTTATACGATCAGGCTGTCACCACTAGGGGTCACTACAAGTCAACAATTCTATTTCATCCAAGCGGACCATTCCCTTTTGAAGAGCAATCGCGAAAATAAAATTCTTAAATCCCATTTCCGATGCAAACTTATCCCAATGCTGTAGCTTGTGACAGAATCATTAAGAATTTAAATGACCATTTAGATTTTAAGTTGACATAACGTGCGGAATAGTTCACAGCGAGAAGTGCACACATTTCTTAAACATATTAAATATATTATGTTCAGATTTGCTTTGCAGCAGCCCTCAGTTTCGAAGTGGCTGTTGGTAAGAGCAAAGTAGATTTGTAAATCCTGACACCACTTAACTGACCTTAGGAGAGCCAGCAGCAAACTGTCAGAGATATAGGAAACTACAAAGCTAGTTTTTCAGGGCCACTGTGCTGCTCGGCAAAAAGAGTTAGTTAGTACGATAGTAGCAAAGAGTGGGTATTAATAAGAATACAAATACCTGTAATCGTATTAAACACACAGTGCAAGGAAATCTGCACATGCAATGTTCTATATCAATGAACTCCAGTTGTATGTAATATATAGCAACACTAAAAAGCAAGCGTGGAAAAGGCAAAAGCCAAATAGATCCCAAGTAAGAAAGGCTGGTGTTGGCTGTTGAACCTTCTCCCAGTGAGCCAGCAGAGCGCCAACTGTCTTTTGAATGTTCTGGACGTCCGACTGCAGGATGTCATACGGAGAGCAGATGTCAGCCTATCCGAGGGGCAGCGGCCAGGACAGAAGAACAGTGCACGATATTACAAATA
This sequence comes from Rhincodon typus, assembly GCF_021869965.1. Classification (NCBI taxonomy): domain Eukaryota; kingdom Metazoa; phylum Chordata; class Chondrichthyes; order Orectolobiformes; family Rhincodontidae; genus Rhincodon; species Rhincodon typus. The sequence continues at coordinate 69,552,983 of NC_063342.1, forward strand.
CAAAACTTAGCAAAGAGTCTGTATAAATAAGAACTAAACAGGCTGGGTTAAACAGCATGCATGCGAAAACCGTGCTGTCTTACATTGCCTTCTATCTACGAAAACTGCCAGAGGAACCAAATCATTAGTGCTTCGGCGGGGGGGGGGGGGGGGGGTGGTATTGTCGGATGGAATTGTTAAGCAGGTTTCTGGGAACAAAACAGTAAGACAGGCGCTTTTCTCAGTGCGTTAATGCATATTGTGGAGAGAAGCGGACTTAGGAACATTTCAAAAGCAGCTCTGCCAGAGTTAACGCCAGTTCATAAATGGTAGCTGAAAGAGAGAAGCAGGGAAGATGCGATTATCCACAAGCTCGTCTATCTACTTGCCACAGGATTGCAGCTACTCAAAGAACTGAAACTGCAGAATTGTGTCAGTCTTTGTGGTGATCAGTCAAACCTCTTGATTCTCACAGAAACAATGCAGAGGAAAGTAATTGCCTGATCCCTCACCCACCATCCTGAGATAAGATTTGATCAGCTACAAAATGGCAAGTAAAACTTTGTTCATAAGTTAAAGGTTAAACATTGATTAAAATTGGCTTAGAGATCAAAATATCTACATTTTCTCTCACTGCAGTGGAGAAATACATTGTTTAGATTTTGAATGGAAAGGACATGTTAAGAACAGTTCACCCCAAAATGGTTCATTCCAGTGACACTGCTGACCATGAGCCAGGTTGTGCTAATTAGTCAATTACTATTAGGCTATCAGCAAAATGGTAGGGTCTTGTGGGGCAGTGGTAGGGTCCCCATCTCAGGGCCAGGTTGTCAAAGTTCAAGTGCCACCTATCTCAAAGGTAGGTCGTAACAAACACACAAACACTTGTGTTCTGAGGGAGGATCACTGGACCGGAAATGTTAATTTGATTTCTCTCCACAGATGTTCCAGCAATTTCTGTTTTGGTGTATGTCATAACAAGTCTGAACAGGTTGGTTAAAAGCAACTATGGTGACAGTGTTGGGTCATGCTGAAGATAGGACTGCAGACAATGTGGCCACCCTTATTTAAATATAAATAAAGGAAGGCACTTGTGCCACAGCAGTAGTGCCCCTACCTCTGGTCCAAAAGGCCCAGATTCAAAGTCCCACCGGCTGTGGAGCTATGTCATAACTTGTCTGAATAGATTGGGTAAAAATATCTATCAGTGAAATGGAAGCAGGCTGCAGCAAGTCTGAACTGCACAGCAACCATATCCCTGAAATTGTAGCACCATCAATACATTGGGCAACCCACAGTTCCACAATGGGTCCAAGGCCTGTGGCTCCCCAGCCTATTAGTTCCCAATCACCACTGCATCTGTGAGCGAGGTAATAGGAAGGATGGGACAACCATAAGTGAACATCAATTACCATCTTATAGAGACAGCTCTTATCCATCAACTAGGAGACAGAGTAGCACTGGCTAAGGTCTGGAATAAAATAGTAATTAAGCCAAAAAACATGATATTTTGCAGCAGTAAGATCTAATATAATTTGAGATTTTGTCAGGTCAATGTGTCCTTTCTGCAGACAACATGAAGCACATATACTGAAACTGCAGAATTCTGGTTGTCTTGATCTGAGCTGCTTTACACTTGAATCCAAAGGTAATCACTCTGCACAAGATTTGTAATTGAAAACTGGTCAACATTGTTTGACTATGACACATAGAAGGAAAACCAAGAGGTCTGTTGGGATAAATTTGTTTTTGTTCTAACCAAACATGAAGCTGCTGCATAGTTCTTAGAAAGATGTGAAGCCAGAGACATTGAGATATTTATAGTACATCTGGCTGCTAACATCTTAAATCATCTGCTGGTTCAGCCTTATGATGCTAAAAGGCACATCCAAGTTATGCTGATGTGGGCGTCCCAGCAGAAGCAACTATGGATGACAGTGGCTAATGTAAAAACTACTTGTCTAATGGAGTCTCAGCCAAACACTATTTTGAGACACTCCTTATTTCATGCATATTAGGTTTCATTCAACCAGTTGGCTGTGCAAACATGGACCCAAACTAAAACATGGAGTTTTAATTCAGTATTCACAGAATTATGAATGTTTGGCATTGAATTTAAGACCACATTTTTATTCAAATCTAGGGATATAGAGTATCAACTGATCAAACCTTCCTCGTGCTGGCGCTGCACTGTTGGTGCTACAGAAAAGAATTTGTCCAGTAGCAACAAAAGACTGCCTTATGGATTCACTTTTTGTTTTTAAATGAAAGATTAATCTAAGCACTGTAAATGAAACGGAAATGGAAATGATTTTCCAGGTTCCATGTGAACTACAGAAGCTATTGCTGAGAACAGGGAGTAGCTTCATAACGATATTCAAACAAAGTACACAATAGAAAAGGGTATTCATTCCCCTCAAACTTGTTAAACCCTTCAATTAGATCAGGACTGGTCTGTATCTCAACTCCATTTATTCAGTTTGGCTCCAAATGCTTGATATCCACATCTAACAAAAATCTAGAGATCACAGGCCTGAACAGTTAAATTCACTCAGCATCTAGTTTCAGATTCCATACGTATGAAAAATTGCCTCCTGAATTTATTCATAAATGGTTCAGTTCTAATTTTAAGATTATGTCCTTTGCACTGGGCTCCCACAGCAGCGAGAGTCATTTCTTTCTATCTACCCTAATGACTTCCCTTATTAATTTGAAATACCTAAATCATTTCACTCCTTAATCTACTAAATACAGAAGAATACAAAGCAAGGTTCTGTAACCTGTGCCAACTGTCTTTTTGAATGTTCCGGATGTCCAACTGCAGGATGTCATACAGACAGTAGATATCAACTTTTGTAAATTTAACCATTTAAACTGTGGTATCACTTTGGTTAACAAGTGCTGTAGCCCCTCCAAGGGCAATACACCCAACTTGAGGTCCAGTGCCAAAAATAAACGCACTTACATCAAATGGGCTCTGAATGTAACTCTATACAACTGAAGTATAACTGCCTCACTGAAGTATTCCAATGCCCATGAGATAATGGTGCAGATTTGACACTGTGACTCCTCTGATAACTTCCTCTGGCTTTTAGGGTAGCAGGTCACAAATGTAGGCCCATTGGCAGATTAGAGAGCGGAGGCCTGTAACTGACCAACTATTATTCAGAAGCACTCCAATAGATATCATGCCATGTTTTCCGAGTTGCTGCGTGAAAGAAAATATGCATGGGTGAATGCTAGCCACAGACCTGACCATCCAGGTTTGCAATGTATCAGTCATTATCTGCAGACACTGCTGCACCAATTGGCAACAACTGAGGGGAGCTATCTCAGCTTGGATGTGGGTCATCACAGAACCAGGTACCAGGATGCATCATCTGCTAGCAGGTATCATAGGGCTGGCCAACTACAGAACCATTCAGCCTCCCTCTATTCTCTTTATGGCATGTTAATAATAATCACACACAAACGCCAACCACAGTTACACACCTCAAAATTCAGTAGCAGTTCCACTAGCAAAAATCACACAGGAACGGCTCCACCAAGGGCTATTCTATCCTTAGCTCTAGATCTGCATCTATTCCCTGGGTTTCGGCTCCCTTTACATTTGCTCAATATGTCTCTATCACTACATTGTTCAGCCCTAGCGATCCTCTCGGCCTTTCAAAAGGCTAGAAATTCCCACTTTGGTCTGATTCTCTCTGCTCATTGCTTACGCTTCAAGGTGACCACGTTTAGTGCATTGAATAATTCCTTTCGACAGCTGAGTCCATCTGAATCAAACATACAGAGGTTTGGAAGTATTCATTGGTTTGGATGAACTGCACCTAAACAGCCTCTGAAGTCATATTAGCAAATCAGCCAGATCAGAGATGCCCAACTAAAACAGTCATCTGACAACTTGGATGTATACAGAGGAATCTGCAATAAGGTTACCAGAGAGCTGCCCCAAGGTGAAAGTGCTGATGGATTTACTGACAAATTGATTTGAGCTATCTCTTGAAATCATAAGATGTACAGCAGGGAACAGAATAAATTACCTTCTGCCATTACATCAACTTTTGTTTCAGAGGAGAAAATACAAAATTTAAAAACACCAGTTGCCTTGAAGTTCTATTTAAGGTTCAACAAAACATGCCTTTAAATCCTGTTCAATTATTGCATCTCTTAAAATACCAGAACCTGTGGCTTTGTAGAGTGTTACAGGGCAGCAATGTAGCATCACAAATTGTGACAATTAGCTCATCAAAAAAATAGATGATATAGATGTTAACTCTGGCAAACTTACAATACACAAGACCACAAAAACTTGAATCAATAACTGTCTCACTGGTTGAAAACAGCCCTTTTTAAAATGAAATGGTGTGCTTTCCTTCAACAAACAGATGGAGGTCAAAAATTTTCTGTCAACTCCAAATCTGCAATGAGCTACGGATGTTAGAATGGCCAGAACCAGCTTTGGTCTCAACCTTCAAAAGAAAGCCTTATAAATTTAAACATATGCTCTTATGTGTGGAGTATTTACAGAAGTAGTGTTGTGGTGCACACTGTCAGAAAGCTGACTTATCACTATATCATTCACCCCTAGCGATCCTCTCAGCCTTTCAAAAGGCTAGAAATTCCCACTTTGGTCTGATTCTCTCTGCTCATTGCTTACGCTTCAAGGTGACCGCGTTTAGTGCATTGAATAATTCCTTTCGACAGCTGAGTCCATCTGAATCAAACATAGAGAGGTTTGGAAGTATTCATTGGTTTGGATGAACTGCACCTTGACACATTGCACAACCACAGACCTCTGTCTATTCACTCAGGCACATCTAGATCATATTAATCTTACCAACAGGCATGGGATCCACCTAGCATGCTGTGTGGCTGCATCACCTCCAACAGATGCTGTAAGTACTATAGATAGTTTACACAGTTTAACAGTTGCTGCCACAAACATATCAGAGGACATTATAAATGAAAAACCCTGGCAGGAAGTTCAGCCATGATCTTACAACATAATGGTGGGGTTGAATGGGCTACTCCTGCTCCAATTTCTTATATTCTTATTTTTAAATCCCTTCCCAGGAGAATAAGTAGTGGAACACAGCAGCAGTCTCTGAAATCTCAATTCAACTGCAGCTTCATCACACTCAGTTCTCAATCACAAGAATCATACTATTTTACCCAGAGAGAAACCAGCATGGGAAAGCCTTTCAGATATAATGTGAGCTAAATAACGTGTGGCACGGCTCCTCTTCCCCTATTATGACTGCATTGAATTCTTTCTTATTCTCCTCAGTTTTCTCATTTGTTATGACTCAAAACAGAAAGCTCTGCCTGTGATTGAACTTTAGCAGAAAGTACAGTCAATCATGCTGGCTGAAGGCACCTTTTATTTTTGTCATCTTTTCTGTTAATCACAAGTGTCTGAGTTAAGTGAGGGGGATTTTGCTCCTTCTGCTTACTGCCTCTCATATGATCAATGATATTTTAAAGCTTCTGTTTGTTGCCCTTATTAAATTTGAAAAACTTACATTTATTCAGCAACTTTCCTATTTTCAGGAAGTTCCACTGGCTTTACAGTGAATTAAGCATTTTTGAAATGTAGTCACTGTTGTTATGTAGGCAAAACCAACAACCAAATTGTACAGTGCAGATTTCACTGATATGAAATAGCAGTTGAAGCCTGGGACAGATCAGCCGTGATTTTATTGAATGGAAGGGCAGGCTTCAAGAGTCAAATGTCCTATTCCTGCTCTTATTTCTTATGTTATGACAGGAAATACAGCCTCTGTTTCTAATCCATTGAACTGTTTTAACATTTTAAGCAATTCAATCAGAGTACCTCTGAAGTAAAGTGAAAACACTGGATTTTGTCAGATATGTTTGGGAAGAAGTGGCCACAAAACATCACTCACCGTAAAAGCAGCTTTCTGTAATGTGCTCGAACTTCCTAAGACTCCTTAAAGCTTTATGTTGCATGTGTTGTAAAAGTCCTGGAAAGTTAAAGTCTACAATATATCCCTTCACCAATGAATCATACTGCAACCAACAAGATTTGTCTACTGTATATTTTTGACCCCTCTGGCAGGTAGAAACACTTTCTAGCAGACCGTGTTTTATCATGGTTATATAACAAATTTGCCTCATTCCAAGATATAAAATTACACAAAAGCCAAAAAAAGCATTAAAATAGCAAAATGGCATTTAATTTGGTGAACCTGATACTTCAAATGTTTTACAAGACAAAAATAGCAAGTCTTTTCAAAAGGCTTACAAATCTATAAGATGGATTTCCTTCCTATTGGTGTGATGTTTAACTAAATGGAATGGAAATGCACTGAAGAAAACAGATTTGAGACAGCTTCTTGTGCTTCACAGCAAAGGTACTTATTCTTTATTTAGCATGTTTCTTTTAAGAAATACAAAGTACTTCTCAAAAGACAGGCATCCAACATTAATTATTTCTATCGTAGTGAATAAGAAATAGAAACAATTCCACTAGCTGTCCAATGACAAGATTAAAGCAAGACCCCCTGGAAGTTTACATTCAGATATCTTCAGCTCACTTTGTGAACTCAATTCATACTTTTAATGAACAAACTATCACAATATCCTGTTATGATCTCAGTCCAGAATACCAAATTTATGTTACTGTCTGGCAAGGGGCAATTAACTTTTTTTTAACAAGTAGGCAAAGTGTGACACTCCAAGCACTTGCAAAGAGAGTAAAGCCACAAGATTTCATGGTTTTGAATAAACAAGAAACAACTTTGTTATACAAAATTAGAACAGCAGTATAGTCCACAAAATTTATAAAAGTATATTGTGGCATCAATTAGAACTAACCCAAGGTAAATGTGTAACAGTCCCAACACCTACAGAGCAGATCAAATAACAAATGTGATCAAGACAGATCACATGGATTTCTTAGCAAATCCCAGATGTCATCAAACTTCACTAAAATCTTACAAAGGTTCGGATTTCTCTTCTCTTGAAGACCTAGTTTCAGAACTTCTTTGAAAGCCAGTCCATCACAGCAGCTGCTCAAATTTTGGTAAGGTTGCTTGGGACTGCACTCCCTGGATTTAGGCACAGCTTCAGCTTTCTCAGATAGCTAGCTTTACTAAGCTGGAGCTACCCCTGTGTTTCTTCAAGTTCGCACAGCTGTACAAAGGAAATACTGCTTCTTTCTCCTTCTCACTAAGCTGCCCTGAGCTTTTAATGGTACATGGCTTCTCCCAATATGCCACATCTCCCAGGGTTTTTCCCTAAGACCCGTCACCAACATTCAGCTGTACCTCCTAGCTCCAGAGACTACACCTAGTGACTTGGCACCCACTACAGCTACACTTTTTTGGGATGGGGCCTCTCCTTCCTGCCCCTAAGTACCTGACTGACTAACATCTCCAAGGTAAAACCCTTCTCCTCTGACTGCCTCCATGTGACTAATTCGGTTGAATCTATTGAAAATCTTTCAACAAGCTCTTCCCTTGTTCCCTGGCATTACTGAATGCAACTAATTTTTTGGAACAGTCGAACTTAGTAACCTTTGGAACTCTCTTTTTCTGAATACTACTATTTCCATCACTGCAGAAAACTGGAAATATTCCTTTCAGATCAGAGAACATACTCAGATGACTTAAAGGCTCACAAAATACAAGTACTTGTATTGTGTCTTTTGATAAAAGAATAAAAGGATAAAAATAAACAATATTGGAATGGATCTTAACGATAGCAAGAGGCATGGCGAGGCAAAACGACAAGTCAGCTACAGGTTCTGTCACTAAATGTGAGAAGAGAGGGCAAATATATACCAAGAAGGCCCATAACATTGTGGGGATAATTGGTATGAAGGGTTTGAAGAGCCGATGAGGATTTTACATTTTGTGTGTTCGGGACTTGAGGCCAATGTAAACAAATGAGAATGGGGACAGAGCAGAATCACTGGACAGAATATGAGTGGCTGCAATCCGAGTTATTTGGAATTTCTGCAAGGTCAAAAATGAGGAGTTGCAGTGAAAATGAATGAAGACTCAAGATGCGTTAAAAGCAAAGGGAAGCATTTCAGTGGCATGGAGAAGGGTGAGCAACATTACAACAGTGGAAGGAAGTCTTGGTGGTGCTGTATGGTGACTATTGTTGCACCTCAACATTCTTGGATTAGGGAAAGTTTTTTGTATTTGGATCTGCTATAGATACCTCCTCAGCGGCATTAAACACTTCCTTTAGCATCTTCATTAACAGGACTTGGCTGACCTTTATCAACTTGTAGATTAGCAGAACCTGAGAAGTGCACACTTACCAACCTCCCATGATCACTGTTGAATGTCTATTTCTCCAATTTATCCAAATGTGGATAAACGTCCGCTCATTGACTTAGTGTATCATGACTGCAGTGTACACTTAGCTGCGAGATGCAGGCAGAAACTTACTAAGGCTTCTTTGGCCACACCTCCCACACTATGCAATGCTATCACCTAGAAGTACATGGCTCAGGAAAACATCATTCACAATCTTGGGACTGTCGGCAAAGTAACTTCACTGTGTGGATGTCTTCCCCAACTGTTCAAGGAAGTAGTTCATCACCATCTTCTCAAGGACCACTGAAGATGTATAATAGATGTAGGCCTTGTGAGAGACAGTTACATTCCAGTTTTCTTTTTTGTTGAAGTTAACACTAGGTGAGACATGGCAGAGGGAAGTTAAGACAGTGTTGCAGCTTCTGTCTGTTATCCTTGTTAAAAACTGTCGTCAATCTGAGTGGGACCAACCTAAGCTTAGCTTTGTTGCTAAATAAGCTGCTTTCAGCTTATGAAGCCTCACATCTGAATATTGATCACTTTGACGAAGGGAGTAATGGTGGCCAACACTCAGAGCTTTCAGGAAAGATGAACAGAGGAAAAAAACTGGTAAGGAAGATGGAGAAACAAAAAGTTTCTAGTGCTTCAAAATCTTGGAAAAGAGCCAGTGTTCCCATTACAATCAGAAATAGCTTTGCAGTCGTCAAGGATTACAGGGAATATTCAGGAAAGCAGGGTTAATGGCCACAATCTGAATGATGGAACAAGCTCAATTAATCAAATAGCCTGCTCCTTATGATCTTCCTTGGATCAACGTTGATGGAATGTTGAAACTACTGAATGGATTTCACAATACCCATGATTCATGCTTATGCAGATGAAGCAATAGTTTAACGATGACGAATATCCCACAGAGTCCTTAGAAAGACACAGAACCCCAACCTGACAAATTTCTTAGCTGTAAAGACAACTCTGCCACAACCTACTGGTTCAATGGAAAACCCTGATCAGAAGAACTCAGTAAGTATAACACATAACAGGAAAACATTAACAAGGCAACTAGGTTTAAGAACACCATCTCTCCTAGCAACCCCAGTTTAACATTTCTTCATTCATTTTCCTTTTGGGAGGTTTTACAAACATAACAAGTAGGTTGTGCCTGCCCTGCTATTCAGTAAGATTACGGCTGATCTTCAACTTCTCTCCACCATCCCCACTCTCTTGAACCCCTTCACAAAAAAAGTACAAGAACAAAATTGAAATTTTGTGAACGTGTAATTGCAAATGCTTAATCCACTACTGTTTGTACTATGGAACATGTTTGCACAGCGCTTTTCTTTCACAAATCTGTGAGCTCCAAGTCTCACAGATTAGTAGTTAACAAGTGCCAGTGACCGCAATGTCATGACTTGTGAAATGAAACCACTGAAGGACTACAGCTCTCTCTTCAGAGTTATGTACAGGAATAACGCAGCTTGGGCTGGAATGAGAGGGCATTTATTCTGATTGATTCAAGAGTTTTCTTTCCGACAATACAAATCATTGCCAGGTTAATTTTCCCATTTAACTTGGTGAAAACATGAAGAGTCCCAGAGATCCCATGCTTCCACTGTTTTTTGTCATCTTTCAAGTTTATTTTTCTAAAGTGATCCATACTTGCCTGTTTTCATTCCAACCCCAAATCCAAGGAAAGACTTTGAATTGAAAATAATTCATCAAATTACCTCAGGCACTCCCATTTTCCTGCAGGCTTCTAGAAAGTTTTCCACATTTCTCCTACATTTTGCCATGCTCAGTTTAGGCTGTAAGACAAGTACACTCTTTTTAAAAATTATGCATTTTTCAAAATGGTACAATGTATTGATTGATACAGAAACATAGGGCCTGGAACTATTTACACTTACAAGACATGGGCAATATTTCAGTAAGGTGGAACCTTGGGTTTTGCACTATGCTCCTCTGCTATTGGTAGCCATGCATCACTCAGTACTCTGTGAAATACCTTCTCGGTCACACAACGTGTTGAACAAGTGCATGCATGGATGCACTCTATCTCTGAATCTTCTCCTTGTTGGAGTATACCTTACCTGGTTTTGGTTATCTTCCCCTCATCCATTTAGATTAGCAGCAGTAGTCTTACCTACTCATCAGAAGATTGTGGGATCAAGCCCCAGTGCAGGACTTGAACACATAGTCCAAGCTGAAACCTCAGTACTGAAGGGGTTGCTGCTAAATAAGACTTTACATGGAAGTCCCCCATCCTGGTTCAGGTAAAAGCCCATGGCACAACTCGCAGGCCATTTTTTATTTCCTATGTTTGTGTGTAACAGCATTGAAAATCAATGCAGATTTTTAATCTAAAACCTATCCCTCAACCAGTAGCAAAGCAAATTAACTGGTCAGTCATTCCATTGTTACTTGGCATAGCATGTGAATTAGTCCCAGAAATTACCAGTACAAGTAACATACTGACTGTGGCACATCATAGCATGGCCTGAGGATGGTAAGAAAACTATCTAAAATGAACGTTCTTTCTCCTCAGCTTACATCAGCAATATTTTGCTTCAGAATTCAAGGAGAGAAGTGCAAACAGTTTTAAATGAGGTGAGCTCCCAACATTAGCTACTTTATCTAGATTGGTGTAAGTAATGATCCGTGGAGATGATGACCCAAACTGAACAGTTCTATCAGAGATAATAGGAACTGCCGATGCTGGAGAATCTGAGATAACAAGGTGTGGAGCTGGATGAACACAGAGGCCAAGCAGCATCAGAGGAGCAGAAAAACTGACGTTTCAGGTCGGGGCCCTAGGAAATTCTATCATGGTTTTTGAGTCAAATCCAGCAAAGTCTGTGGGGATACAGCAGTTTGAAATGGTGAGAGTAACATTATTGAAAGGAACAAGCAAATTTGGACCAATGCTTCCTAAAACTTACTCCAACCAGAGTTTTATTTGTGTCTAGATTTGTCATAAACTAATTAACAAGCAAGTGATCGGGATTAACTAACTGTGTAGGTATAATAGGCGAACAGTTGGGTCTGGTGTGTGGAAGGAGATTTAGGACTGAGTAATTAACAAACCCTATGCATAAAGATAGATATCTTTGTTTCTGACTTACAACTGGCTTCGATCCAGATTGACAATGAAATTCATTGTTATGATTTGTCATCAACTGTACTGTACTGTGTGACTAATACAATGGAAAAAGGCAAATACAATGGGACTTTTAGATAGCACTTGCTATATTCTGGACACATCGACTCTTTATTTTGACAAGGAATGCTGCCTGGCACAGGAAACACAATACATGAAGAAATTTAATGGAACTCAGGATCTGGACTCTGATTATTCCAAACTTCTTGATTTTTCACAAAGCAGGTAAGGGTCATTAATAAGAAATAGCGAACTGGTTCGCCAGCTGTTGCTGACCATGACCTAACAGCATTGCGTGCAACAAAGATCTCAACCTGAAAATAGGTGACTGTTCCCTTCTTAAAGCAAAATTCTTACCACTGCCGGTGATGGTACATGTATACTGAGCACAGATCGTGGACGGATGTGATTGACTAAATGACAAAGGACTACTCCATCCATCAGAGCTGTTCCAATCTCTTCTGGCAAAGTAACCTTGAGTCTTGTTTCAATATTCTGTTGAACAAAATTCAGTTAGATTTATGAGCAACTTCTGACCACAATTTAATGTAAGCATAGATGTGGGTTCCAAAGGTTCCTATTCCACTATTTGAAGACACTACATCTTGCACTTTACCACAAGCAAATAACGTTTAAGCAGTAATGAATTGTAGTGCGGCCTTACCATGGGTCGGCCAACTTAGCTAAAGCTGTTGAGTGATCATAACTAAAGGGCTTAGCTTCTTTCCTGCTTAGGGACAAACTTTATGAAAGGCAACAGCAAACATTTTTGACCTGACAGGGTTACGGAAGTCAGTCAGGGTGAACATTGGGATGGGGAAGGATCTGGCTTAGCTACAAAACCCCCACACTTTACTTACTATTAAGCTTTCTGCTCACAGTTAAGGGGGAAGAAAAGTTAGGAAAAGGATACTTTGCCCATGCCTAGAATAACCTTAACAGATACTTAAACAATATTTCTACTGTCGTCAACTTTTCAGGTCTGATCCAAGGTACAAGTGTTTGCCCTCTAACTAGACATTATAGCGTACAATACATTAATGATTTATTTCCTGCACAAGTGATAGCATGATAAATTGTCAAATGTAAATAACATGGGTTTATGTAAAGTTTTAAGCATTTTTTCAAACTATTAAACGGTTAGTCTGCCAGCCCATACTTTTCATTTCAAAGCCGTCATGCAACTTTGATATCCATATAAATCAAGAGTAAGATAATCAGAACCAACATCAACCATGCATGCATATTGTGAACTAAACTTCTATTGCTTGTGCAGCTATGTCAACACCTCACCTCCCGGAGTTGTTCAATATGCTCTTTCTCCTCTCTCATTTGTTCCATTTTTCTACGGATTGTAAATTGAGGATCCATGGATTCAAAATTCCGTACAGACCGAAAGAAAACTGTTGAAAACAGGTGAGATAAAAAGTTACAAGTTATAAAAGTGACCTGCCATAATCTCCTTTCCTCATTATTCCTCTATTTCACTTTGGTTACTCTAAGCCAATTAAGATTTACCATGAAGCATCCCACAAAGTGAGCTCCTGATTCAACAGCTAGAAGGCATTCTGTACAGGACAGCAGGGAGTACACAATTAGCTTTTTTTTAAAAATTAGACCCTTTGATGTTAAAAGATTGAATATATTTCTGTCATATCAATCAAGGCTCAGTGGTTAGCAGTCCTGCCTTTGAGTAAGAGAATTTTGGGCTTAAATCCCACTCTAGAAACAAGAGCATAAAGTCCAGGGTTGTGTTTTCACTGAGATGTTAAGCCAAGGCACTGGCGGCCCTCTCCAGTGGATCCCATGGTAATACATTAAACAGGAAGCAGGTGGAGGGACTGTCTTGGTCAACATTTATGTCTCAACAAACATCAATGAAACAAATCATATGGTTACAATTGCATTTATGTTTCTGAGAGTTTGCTGTGTATAAATTGGTTGCTGTTTTCCCACATTACATCAGATACCAAACATCAAATACTTGGGACATCCTGAGGTAAGTACAGGTGTTCTATGATTAGCTATTTTGTTTTATTCTCTTATAATGCAGTTCAAGCAACCGCTAATAAAATGTTATTTCTTTATATAAACTGTTCCACAATTTGCATGATTAATCCAAATTCCTTTATTTTAAAGTCAGGAGGAAAATAAAAACACCTTGCCACTTACAGGACACTCCATGACACAATCCTGAGCATAGCCACGTGTAGCAAGTCATGTGGTATTGGGATCAGTGGATTAGGACCAGTCATGACTCAGTGTGGCGATGGAGAAAGGACAACTTGCAAACTAAAGACCTTGAATGGTTTTAAAACATGGTAACATGGTCTTAGCAAAAATTTGTAGCTCAGGTCGTGGATGCAGTTGTTTGTTTGCTCGCTGAGCCAGCTGTTCCATGGTGTGCAAACGTTTTATTACCATTCATTACCATTCTAGGCAACATCATCAATGCGACCTCTAATCTGCACCGTTCCGAATTTATATGATCCTCTGGTGTGGTGGGTCTTGTCACTTCTAGTTCTGTTTTCTAGCAGCAGTCTGTATATGGGGTCTATTTCTATTGGTTTGTTAAGGGAGTCCCATGTTGAGAACCAGGCCTCCAGGAATTCCCTTGCATGTCTGTTGTTCGCTTGCCCCAGTATAGTCACTTTGTCCCAGTCAAACTGATGGCCTTCATTGTCTGTGTGTATCAAGACAAGTGAATATTGGTCGTGTCTTTTTACTGCCAGCTGGTGTTTGTATATCCTGGTCGTCAGTTTCCTACCCGTTTTTCCATTGTAATGTCTATTGCACTCGCTGCATGGGATTCTGTATATCACGTTAGTCCTGTTTACTGTTGGTATGGGGTCTTTAGTCTTTGATATCATTTGACACAATGTTGATGTAGGTTTGTGTGCAATCATGATCCTATGCGGTCTAAGGAGTCTGATTGTCATTTCCGATATATTTTTGATGTAGGGTAGTGTTACATGTGTCTTCTGTTGCACTGTGTCCTCTGACTGTCTTTTGTTTTGTAGGCCTCAGCGGACAAAACTTCTTGGATATCCATTGTCGGTAAATACTTTGTGCAGGTGTTCCTCTTCCATTCTCTGGAGTTCTGGGGTATTGCAGTGTGATATGGCTCATTTAAACAGTGTCTTAATACAACCCTGTTTGTGTATGGGAGGGTGATTGCTATTGAAGTTCAGGATTTGGTCCATGTATGTGTGGCCTTCCGGTACACTTGGGTCTGGAATTCGCCATTAGTTAGTCTCTCTACCGTTACGTCTAACTATGGGAGCTGTTTGTTGTTTTCCTCCTCTCTAGTGAATTTTATGCTTGCAAAGATGCTGTTAACAAACTGGTAGGTTTCTTCTACTTTTGTGCGTTCGATTATTACGAATGTGTCGTCCATGTATCTTATCCACAGTTTTGGTTATAGGAAGGGCCGTGTGTTCCAGACTCTGCATCACTGCTTCCGCGATGAGACCTGAGATGGGTGATCCCAGTACTGTGGCGTTCATCTGTTTGTATATTTGGCTGTTCAACGTGAAGTGCGCTGTGAGGCATAAATCTAATAGTTTCAGAAAGCTGTCCTTGTTGCTGGAGTTCAGGGTCAGTGGTCCTGGTGCACCAAGTAGTGTGGCTAATGTCTCTCTGGTTAACGGTACGTCAATGATGTAAAGAGTGCTGTAAAATCAAAGGAGATCATGATTTCATCCTCATCAATTTTTGTGTCCCTGAGCTGTGAGAGAAATTCTTGTGCCAAATGGTTTGAGTGTGGGGATCCGCTAATTAGGTGTTTAAGTCTCCATTGTAATTCTGTCACTAGCTTGCGTGTAGGTGTGCTTGATAAGGAGGCCAGCGGGGTTCCAGGTTTGTGTACCTTGGGGACCGTAGAAGAGGGGGGTTTTTGAGCTATCTGATTTCATTCTGAAGTAGTCGGTGTTAGTTATCTCTCCTGCACATTTAAGTTTCTTCAGTGTCTGTATTATCCTGTTCTCTAGCTGTGGTATGGGGTCAGATGCCACCTGTTGGTATGTGGCTGTATCCATGAGGAGTGCCTGTGCTTTCTCAATGTAGTCTATTCCATTCAGAAGCATGGTCATTTGTCCTTTGTCCGCTGGTAGGAAAGTGATGTTTTTATCCTTCTTCAGTCTTGCTAGGGCCTTTCTCTCTGCTGTGCTCAAAGTGTCTGATTTGTGTTTACGGTTAAGTGCTGGGACTACTGTTTGTCTGATGGCCTGTTGAGTTTCGTCAGTGACTCCACTGGTTTTCAGTGTTGACTCTAGTGCTGCTAAGAATTCTGTTTTACTTGCGCCCTTGTGGTTGTAGTTAAGTCTGCGTATCGGGACGGCTTCTTCTGTGTCTGTGAGTTGTCTGTTGGATAGGTTCCTTACCCATGTGTCTGCTTTGTTCATGTCATCCCGGTGGATTAGTCCAGTTAATTTCTCCTGTAGGCTGGGTCTTTTCCTTGTTTGAGTTTTCTGTTGTTTAGTGTTAATGATATGGTCCACTCTTGGCTGGTCGAATTCTGGTACAAAGATTTTTGCTGTGCTATTTCCCGCTCTTATCTGTGGAGTCGGTTGTGGGCGTTTGTGACCATTGCCCATAGCATTCTGCAGCCACTTTGCTCTGCTATTCTTGCTTGTGGATTGTTTAGTGGTGGTTTGTATTTTACAGTGCGAGGCAGTACCTGGTTCCGGAGGCATCCATGCAAGAAACGGAGCTGTTCGTGAGTAGCATTTTGTCAAATGGCATAGGCATCCCATTGTCGGGCCTGTTTTAGCGTGCTGTGCCCATAGGTTTTAAAGGCCTTAGCAAAAATTTGTAGCTCGGGTTGTGGATGCAATCTTTTGTTTGCTCACCGAGTCGGTTGTTCCGTAGTGTGCAGACGTTTCGTTACCATTCTAGGCATCATCATCATCGGTGCGACCTCTGCTTCGTTCCAAATTTATATGATGCTTTGGTGTGGTGGGTCTTGTCACTTCCGGTTCTGTTTTTTAGAAATGGTCTGTATACAGGATCTATTTCTGTTTGTTAATGGAGTTCCATGTTGAGGACCAGGCTTCCAGAAATTCCCTTGCACGTCTGTTCTTTTCTTGTCCCAGTATAGTCACTTAGCAATGCTATCAAAGACTAAAGATCAAAGACTAAAGACCCCATACCAACAGTAAACACGACTAACGTGATAAACAGAATCCCATGCAGCAAGTACAATAAACATTACATTGGACAAACGGGGAGGAAATTGACAGCCAAGATACACGAACACCAGCTGGCAGTAAAAAGATTCGACCAATATTCATTTGTCTTGGTATCACACAGACAATGAAGGCTATCAGCTTGACGGGGACAAAGCGTCTATAGGGACAAAGCGAACAACAGACATGCAAAGGAATTTCTGGAGGCCTGGTTCTCAACATGGGACTCTATTAACAAACCGATAGAAATATACCCCTTACACAGACCACTGCTGAAAAACAGAACTGGAAGTGACAAGACCCACCACACCAGAGGATCATATAAATTCGGAACGGTGCAGAACACCAATGCTTCAATTAGAGGTCACACTGATACGTTGCCTAGAATGGTAACGAAGTGTCTGCACAATGTGGAACAACCGGCTCAGCGAGCCATCAAACAACTGCATGATAATGGGGGGTCATACAATTTCTCCCCTTTGAGCCACAAATTTGATATTAAAAGTGAGGAATGATAATAATTGAGGTGGTTGTGAATTAACTTCTGTCTGCTGCTTTTGTAACAGACCAGCATCAGCTAAAGCCCAACAAATCACCAAATCAGATAATAAAGATTGCAATTCTGTCTTTTGGTTCTGTGTCAGCTTTTCAAGTGCGGTCCCCTTACTCTCATTCTCCATGTCCTGGCTAATTTTTGTTCCCCCAAATATTCATCCACTTATCCTGCAACAGAAGACTTGGGAACAGGTTACAAATATAGAGCTGTTAGCTGCATTGAGACTGTGGCAACCATTTGTACTCTTCACGGTTGCATGTATACCCTTGGCCCAGTTCACAATGTCCTTCCCGGGTTCCTGATGCTGCACTTTCTGATCCCACATCTCTGCATTTGCTCCTAATTAGTCACCCTCCACGATCCTGCTTCTCGGTTTGATCATTTTAATCATTTTTAATCATTTCAAACTGCAGCAATTACAGTAATGGATCGCGACACATCAGAATGCAAATTTGTTTGAAGGCGTGAGACAGTCAGCCTTCTCCCACACTCAAAAAAGCACTATTCTTGGAAAAAAAAGGGCAATGAGGATTATTCAAATTAATCTTGTAAGAGTGCCACAAGAAGGGCCCTCTGACGTTTTAGCTCATTTAGAGGCCAGGAGGAGTGGGACATAGAACAAATGAGTCAAGTGCAACAGAAAAGGAAACAAATAAGTCTATTCGAATGATAAATGATAAAAGTTGTGTGATGGTCCAAAAGAAGAAACTTCCAATTCTCTAACCTACCTAAACAGTTTTAAAAAGGTCTATTGTGAAGAATTCCTCTGTATCTTTTTTATTTAAATACATAAATTTGAAAGCATTCTTTCAGGATGTCACAAGGTTACTGGGATGATGGAAATCCAGGAGACACTGCCTATTTGGACATTCAAAAGCCTTTGAGAAAGTACTTTGAGCTCAGTTACATCACATGATAGAATTTACTGGTTTCAGCAGGAATTTGAAAATCTGCATTAGGAACTAGCTCCAGTTTGAGGACTGGAAAGATTGGGTTGGTGGGTGTGGTTTAATCTAGAGGAATGCCAAGTCCATGGCCTGACACTGGCGTTAAGAGAATGGTAAGTTAGTTTGCACATGATTTTAGTATCCTTGCATAACTTAAGACAGCAGAGGATCAATTCAAAGATGATTTAGTTGCACCAGGGTATTGGTTAAAACATTTGAAAGTACCATTCAATTTAAATTAGTGTCATTCCTATTGATAGGGCTAACACACAATACACACATCATTTCCAGGCAATACTGAAAGAGGTTAAGAAAGAAAAAGGGCGAGTCATTGTTGTGCACAAATCAACAAAGGTCAATTACCGATGTCAGAAGAGTTTTTAGAGCACTTTCTCCTTTATTGACCCTGTGCATTGTCTCTCACAGGAGAGTGCATGCATATGAATGGAGTTGTAGAGAAAGACATGTTCAGACATAATGCTTAGGACATCAATGATGTTAGGCATGCTCAGTACACCAGTTAGTCTTTTGTTACCTGTCAATATATTCATGCATATTTAAAACAGGAAAGCCAAATCATAGCAAGAAACACTTCAGGCCTAGAAGTTTGAAAATAGCCTTGCCATTTTTAGATATAAAAGTTAGGATATTAGCAACACAAGAGCACTACACAAGAAAAAGGATCAACAGAATAACCTGAAGCAGCTCATCTAGAACTAAATAAAATAAAAAATTCTCATGGTTTCTGGTTGGAAAGAACGTAGCAGTAGAGAACAGGATAAAGGAAAGTAAATTCAGCAGTGACAAAGTATAAAGGTTCAATTCCACTGCCAGGACCCTAACTACTCAATAGCTGTACCCTGGATCTTAAGCATTAATTCTGTTTTTCTCTCTAAAGAAATGGTACAAGATTTGCTGAGTTCCTGCAACACTTTGTTTTTATTTCAGTTCTCCAGCATCTGTAGTATTTTACTTTTGATTTAACTTCCTACTCCATATCTTTTCCACAGCTAATGATTTTATTTGTCATCTTTTCTGCTTGCAATTCTTTCCTGGACAGAGTTACTGACAGAGGAATGTCATAGAGTATAACAGAATGGAAACAGGCCCTTCAGCCCATTGCGTCTGTGCCAGTCATTAAGTATGAATCCACTCTAATCCCATTTCCCAGCATTTGAGTGCCACTTCGTGAGAAACAGAAATTCTCCACCACATCACCGAAGAAGGCCATGCTTCATGTGAAGCTAAATTTGGACCAAACCATTCAGTATTAAGTACTGTAAAAATCCTAAACTAATCCCATTGGCATGTTCTCCCCTAGTAATCTCCCTAACTTCATATATTAATTTGCATTTCCTGTCAAAGATGAACCAAAAATCATACCATTTCCAACTACATTATTTGCTGGGCATAAAGTCCTTTATCTATCATGCATACCAATCTCACATATTCCACATACAAATGTTATCTGTTAATTTTTGACATACTAGTGACTACTTTCAAGTTGTGTCAGCAAACAAATGGAAATACAGAGTGCAAGGAAAGGCCAGTGTAACATAACACGTTCAAACCATGGAACAGAGCTGAAAGGAGCAGCACACTGGCTGAGCTCCAAAAGCATTCATCAAACTTCATAAACAGACATCTTTTAATCACGCATTCCCATCCGACAAAAAAGGCAAAGCCAAAATCTCTTCTGCAATATATTAAACCATGTGGTAGGAACACTAACACTAACACCAAAGAAAACGTAAAAAACAGCAAAAGTTGGAAAAAGTTCAGGCACCCTCTGTGCAGAACAAACCAGAGTTAACGTTTCAGATGATGACCTTTCATCAGAGCTGGGAAAAGTTGGAAATGTAATAAGAATTGCTCCTTTCACAGTACTTACTAAAAACTATTACATTCCTAACTTTTCCCAACACTAATGAAATGTCAACCCAACCTGAAACAGTTTTTTCTCTTCACAGATCCTGGTTGACTTGCTGAGAATTTCCAGCATTTCTGTTTTTATTTCAGATTTCCATCCTCTGCAACATTTTGCTTTCCAAAGAAAAATATTCTATTTGATATTCCTAGATGCTTAAAAACAGCCAGATGTAGGCTTTTCTAGATTCCCTAATCAAGGAGGCTGAATGGTTCCATAGATTGGAGCGAGAGATCCCTGGCAGAGAGCCCTGTCCTTAAAAGAATCCTGTCAATAATAATCCTATCCTAGTGAATGTGCAATTTCTTCCTTGGCATCAATTACAATCAAACAAAATGATGTCTTCTAATGTAACCCACAGTAACTGAACTAAATACGGATTGAAAGTTAAAATTACTTGGCACCCACCCAATTTTAGGATTTGGAATCGGATGTGAAGAGGAGTCACAATGGACTCAAATTATTAACTGCTTCTCTCTCCACAGATACAGACAGACCTGCTGAGTTTCTCCAGCATTTTCTGTTTTTATTTCAGATCTCCAGCGTCCACAAAACTTTGTTTTTATTCAACTTTAGGAAGAGTTTCACTGTGCACGGTTTATCAGCTTTCCTTTAACACTAGTCCCAATTCATCTACCAAATCATAATCATGCTGTGAGCCTAACAAAGAAAATTCTAAACAACTTGCTGCTTTATTGACAACTTTAAACCTTTGCAAGAATTTTGAATAGGAGATTGGTTAATAGCTTCATTCTGTCTATTTTAATCTGTCAATTAATAGACTGATCACATCATTTGAAATCATAAGACATGGCAACACTCCTTACAAAAAGTCCAATAAATAGGAGCGAATTCAAGCCTAAATTATTTGGAACCATTCTAGAACATTTGAAGATTATGTTTGTGCTCAAACGTGGCCTAATATATTAAAATGGAGTTAGTTCATTAAGCGCACCAACACATAAACTAAGGCAACACACATACCATGACTTTTGTCTTCTTCCTGAGGGGTAGTGACGGTACTGCGTTCCTCTATGTGTGTCTGTGTCAACTCTCTGAAGGAGGGAGGAAGGGAGTCCAAAGAAGGAGAGTTGGCTTGGACTGAAGGTGGCAAGGACATAAAGTAGATACAAAGCAAGTCCAAGAGGCATTGGACAAATACCAGGTGGACCAGAAAAGTCAAAGATCAGAATTTATGCACCAGTAGCAGCCAATGCAAGTTTAATGTGAATCGATA
The DNA here is from genome assembly GCF_021869965.1 of Rhincodon typus. Lineage (NCBI taxonomy): Eukaryota > Metazoa > Chordata > Chondrichthyes > Orectolobiformes > Rhincodontidae > Rhincodon > Rhincodon typus. The sequence continues at coordinate 69,574,263 of NC_063342.1, forward strand.
CAAGGTTGAACCGGGAAATTCAAGATTAAAAAGGACAAAAAAAAAGTGTGAAGAAACACACAACACAAAACAAATGAAGAAAAAAAACTGTTAGCTATCAGATACAAATCAAATCATGCAATTAACTTTCTGCCATGACTAATCTCTATATTGACATATAATGAAAACATGAGAACAATTACACAAAAGCTACAGTAAAAACTCATCAATGCTCATAATCACTTAGTTTAAATATTACACATTACAGCTGATCAAATAATGATACAATAAAAGAACTAAAGTTAGTGTGGGTTAATTATAGTGAACAACTACAAACTACCAGAGCAGAAACTTAATTCCTCCTTGGTTTAAGATCAAAATATGTGACCCCACCAAGCAAAACCTAACTTGACCAACAGGCTTGTGTAATGGTCATGAACCACCAATGAATTTTGGCAAGAGTCAAAGTGAGGGCACTATACTGCTCTAGAATCTATAGATACTTAGGATACTCTTTCTGACAATCTCTGATTATTTGCAATTGATCCTGTCCTCTCCTCATCACTTCAAATATCTATCCAATTTTTCTTTAAAAATCTCTGCCTCAGTCACTTCAAAGTCCTAACATTTTCTGTTAACATTTAATTGCAAATACACCAATGAAATTGGTTATGGTTTCATAAGACTCTTGCCTTATATATTTAGCATCTAGCTACGTCACCATAGTCCTAAAGGACCATTGGACTGCTCTCTCATCAGAAACAGATGACTGGTGCTGAGTTTAACCTGTGGCAAGGGGCAAGGTTGAGGAACTGGGGCCTTCATGGTGACCTCAGCAACGAAGGGAATTGATTCCTTGCTGTTACTGTCACCCTGCATCAAAAAGTAGTCATTTAGCCAACTGCGCTAACCTAGCCTCTAGCTTGTAGTTAATTAATAAAAGCACAGGTACTTCCAGCAACTTTCTTATATAAGGTACCCTTTGAGTTAGGTCCCATGCTCACATTTCAAATATGCACAAACAAAACTAAAAGTCGATGGCATATTTCTACGCTATTCTTTCACCTCTGGAAAATTATCTGAATAGTTTCAACTGGGAGGATGAGAGTTTGAACCTTCACTTACTCCATTTGGTCCACTTAAACCAAGTTCCCAGTGGGCAAGGGCCCACAGCACAAAATTAGCCAGTTCCCTTCACAAAGACTTTCCAAATAACTGGTGCAGGAAACAAATATGGCACACTGGTGCAGGTGAAGGCTCTTTTCTGAGATTGGCTAGAACAAACCTGGGGTAGATTAGAGGGAGTCATTACTGCCAATAGATATGGTTTATGCTGATACAGCATATCAGCAAAATATTCTACCCCTAGCTCATGAATTCGCAAATTGAAGAGGACAAAAGCAAAACAAAGCCACTTAAACTTCAAACACAAGCTGATACAGAGGATATAATTTGCTTACTTGCAATTATCCCCTCCCTCAGTGTTCATTAATCAGTATTCATCTATGAACACTTTTCTTTTATGTAAGTGGCAGCTCTGATTCTTTTACCTGTTTCAGTCAATTCAAATAAAAGTACCAGAAATTATGGCTAATCATGAACAATAAGTTCCACAAAATCCTAGGCTGAAGAATTTAACTGGGAAAAAGGCTGCAATTATAATTTAATTTTTTTAATGAAGCTCTGCATTCAGAGATAAATTGATAACAATTATACTTCTTTGTTACAATATGGATTCTACAGCTTAACGCACCGTCAGTGAGCCACTGTGACGCGTGGAAATCTGTAATTGAAAATAATCCAACAGTAGAAATAATTGTGGATATTTTACAGTTCAAAGTACAACCTCCCACTCATCAGTCAATGGGCTCTTTGATGTAGGGGACAAGGTCAAGCAAGCATTTGTTCCAGTCTTTACTGCTTTTTGAAGGACAATGACAAACATTTTTTAATGAAATGACATGGCTATTGCGAAAACAAAATAAATGATACCTTACTCCTACATCTTCCTCAGATGTTTCCAATTAAGTCACTAGTTACTGGAATGATATTACCAGATGTAACAACCACAAACTGAAACACATTGCACAGCTATAATGCTTAATTGGGGAGATAAGCAAGACTCGAATTAACGGAAGATGCGCAAATCATCACTCTTAGAACACAAAGGAAATCTAAAACAAAATAATATTGGTCTATGCAATGTTAGCAGGCAACTCCAAGCTTTATTGTGTCCCCCAGGCAACTGAATAACTCAAAACAGATACCACACACCCATTCTTCTTTAACTTCAAATAGAACAGCTCCAGAAACAGAAAACTTTGCCCATGATAAAATCTAACAAACTCTGGCTTTACTAATAATTCTAATGTGAAAATTATTGCAAACTATGATGCAAATAAGGGCACTAGAAATTGTCACCAGTGACCTATGTTTGAGATCATTCAATCTATTGACAGAAACGATACTAACAATGAAAGAGGGAGCTGAACTGTCAGTGCGGGTTTACAATGATCTATTGGGTATGGATTGGTCAGAAGGTGAACAAGATTTTAGAAACTAGTGGCCACATTAGCAACCAGATCAAAATTTGAAAATACAACTTTGAAAACCTCTGCATAAACCCCAATAGTCCCAAAGTATTTGAAAACGTGCCATAATTCACCAGAGTTACAAAGCTAATAGCTACGTAAATATTTTACGTCAATGGATTCCATGCTTATATGTCACTGTTTACGTTCCAAAGAGCAGTGGTCTCTTTACCTCACTTCCACTGAAAGAAACAGCCAAGGCTTTCATCTTTAACATAGATCTTCCACATTTCCTCCCACCACCTTAATGGTTTAGTTTTGAAAGTTTGGTCTAAATAATAGATGGCATTCTTGGAGGAATCCTTTCAAACTCACTGTGTACTGCATGAATAAGATGACCGCTACCTGTTATTGTGAGCCAGTTAAAAGGTTTCCTTACCAGATCGTGGTTTCAGTCCAAAGGGAGCAGTGGGAGATGCCACAGGAGACATTGTGGGAGTTACTGTAGGAGTCTTGTCTTCATCCTATAGGATAACAAATAAAATTACTTTTTAAAAACGCTCAGCTTAGTGTATCAGTGTGACAGTGGTAGCTTAAATTTTCTATATAGCAAAGGTTTAACGTGCAATTGGACATTTTGTTTTAATTCTATATTAAGTTGGAACAGCATCTAACTGCAAACGTGTTCAGTGATTCACTGACATTACTGTGACAATGAACAGATTGCTACACTTTATAAACATTTTGAAGCCACATCCCTGCCAAGAATACTTTCTTTGAAAATTTTTTTTTTTAAGTTTTGAGATGCAGCAGGGCTGATATGTGTTAAGATTTAATATTCCTCTTAGTAATGTATCAAGCTGTTAAATGAAATAAAATCAGCTATATTATTGAAGATAATTCATGACTTTACATCACTTGTTGCAACAGAAATACAGAAAAGCCAATTTCAGCAACCTGTCTTAACTCTGATCTCATTAGAGCTGGACAGTTGTACCATTTCTCAGCAGAACATTCTGATGGGAATGATTATCTGATGCAATTTTTATATGCATCTTTTTGAAAAGCAACTAATCTATTTCTCATCAGGCTGCACTTGGGAGTTCAAGTGTATTCTTCGGGTAAACAAGGTGATAGACAAGGATATTAATTGTACCAGGAGATACATGCATATTTCAGATCCTTTTTAAAGGCCTCTGCTCTTTTTATATTTCCATTGTAAATGTTTATGGCCTCACTTATAACAGAAAATGTTGATATCACATCACACTGCAATCTCAGAATCCATCTGAAGTCACAAGTTTTTGTGTTTATAACACAGGAAAAAGGTTGACAAAAAGTTTAATTACATGTTAAGATTTCTAACAAATTATACACACATCTTCAGAAGAGGTCCAAATGCTGTGGGAATCTAAATTCAATAGTACTGCAGTGTTGAATGCTCTTCTGAAGCCTAGCAATGACCAGAAACTTAACTGGGCCCACCATAATCCTGTAGCTACAAGAGGAGGCCAGAGGTTGGGAATTCTGTGGCCTAATAAAGGACAAAAATGATCTGTGCTTTCCCAAGGAAGATCTATCTTCTCTTCCCTGGCTCACTGTCTATGCATGATGCCGCTAGGAGTGGCTGCATGGCACTCACCAGTCATGGTCACCTCAACATACTTTCCTCCAGGGTCAATCATTCAAGCAATAATTGAAAAGTGTTACAGATATTGATGGGTTTTCTATTTTGAAAAGGGTTGCATATTGGGCAAGACTAGTTACTGCACTTTTAGTACTTCATTGTGCCCTTTGATGCTTTTAAAAGCAGCTGACCAATTAGCCTTGGGATACATTAATTGAGCTGGAGACTGAACACAACTCTCCGTTGGAACAAATAAAGATAGCTGGCAGCCCTCTACGTGCAGTCAGCCACAATAACATACTAATAATTAAGCCTAGGCTTATTGAATGGTACCAAGGAATGAAAGGAATGAACCCCGTACAGGTTTGTGTTCACTGAAGACTTAGTTTGTTTATAAAAGCACTGCTTCTCAGCCAGAAGGTAAAGAAACACAGCTGGGAGACAACCAACTATAACAGCAACTGCAACTCAACCAAATAGATGCAGGCTGGGTTTTCAACCCACAAACAGAGGTCACTAATATTGATACTTGCTTTTCTTCTGGGAAGGATTGATGGAGAGAAAGCAAATGCTTAGACACAGTTCACTAACTCATTTTGTACTGCTACTGTCTTGCTCCCAGATTTATATCTGAGCATCCCCAGTACATGTGGGATGCACAGTTCAGACAGGAGGGAATTAAGTTTCGACACAGGCTTTCCCTTGTGACACTTACCTCAGTTTGAGAATCACTCCTCTCCAGATTCTCGTTAGTAGTCTGAAACATTTTGACGCATGTTTAAAAAAAAGCAAAGAAAAAAACATTTAGAACATTCAATCACAAAATTATAAATCACCCTAAACTTGCATTGGGGGTCTAAAACACAAAACTAACTCTCATGAAGTACAGAGATAACAAGGTGTAGAGCTGGACGAACACAGCAGGCCAAGCAGCATCAGAGAAGCAGGAAGGCTGACGTCTCGGGCCTAGACCCTTCTTCAGAAAATGAAGCACAGTTTATTTAGAAATAAAAAAAAATAAAGAAAACATCTGTCTTCAGTAGTTTTCTCTTTCACGGTAAACAGAATGCCTCAGTAATGATGAGGGGGTGGGGTCACAGCCTCAGGATTAGGACTGATCATTTCGGACGAAATTTCTTCACCCTTGTGAATCCTTGTGAAACCCAGGGGATTGTGGATGCTCCATCGTTGAATCGATTTTAGACCAAGTCAGGCAGACTTTTGAACTGTCAGGGAATCTGGGACATATGGACCCAGAGGAAAAGTGAATTTGAGGCACAAGATCAGCCACAATCATATTGAATAGTAATCAATAATATTGAAAAATAGTAGCTGTATGGTTTACTCTATTCTTGCTCTGATTTATGTTTTCTTCTCAATTACAACAAATATTGCTGGACTTGAAGACCAGGACTCAATTCTCAGTAATTGCATTCAGACTCATCGACATGACAGTTTTTATGTGGTGCTTAACCAAAACCAGCTCTATCAGGAGCAGAGATAGTAGGAACTGCAGATGCTGGAGAATCCGAGACAACAAGGTGCAGGGCTGGATGAACACAGCAGGCCAAGCAGCATCATAGGAGCAGAGAGGCTGACGTTTCGGGCCTAGACCCTTCATCAGAAAAGGGGGAGGGGAAGGGGGTTTTGAAATAAATAGGGAGAGAGTGGGAGGCGGATAGAAGAGGGATAGAGGAGAGGATAGGTGGAGAGGAAACAAACAGGTCGAAGAGGCGGGGATGGGGCCAGGAAAGGTGAGTGTAGGTAGGGAGTTAGGAAGGGGATAGGTCAGTCCAGGGAGGACGGACAGGTCAAGGATTTCACAAGTTTCAAAATCTCCCCTCCCCCCACCGCATCCCAAAACCAGTCCAACTCGTCCCTGCCTCCCTAACCTGTTCTTCCTCCCACCTATCCCGTCCTCCCACCTCAAGCCGCACCTCCATCTCCTACCGACCAACCTCATCCCGCCCCCTTGACCTGTCCGTCCTCCCTGGACTGACCTATCCCCTTCCTAACTCCCTACCTACACTCACCTTTCCTGGCCCCATCCCCGCCTCTTCGACCTGTTTGTTTCCTCTCCACCTATCCTCTCCTCTATCCCTCTTCTATCCACCTCCCACTCTCTCCCTATTTATTTCAAAACCCCCTTCCCCTCCCCCTTTTCTGATGAAGGGTCTAGGACCGAAACATCAGCCTCTCTGCTCCTATGATGCTGCTTGGCCTGCTGTGTTCATCCAGCCCTGCACCTTGTTGTCTCTATCAGGAGCATGTTTTGACGTCTATAGGATGTCCTGATTTGAGATCGTATCAGATGAAGAGGAGCAAAACTAAGGAACTGGAGCAAACATGTAGGCTCAACAGAAACTTTTTATTTTTGCAAGGATACATCTTTAGGTTGATGGGCAAGAAATAATTTGTGTCTTAAGTTTCATTTTCACATTCTACTAGTAGCACTCATGAATCTCAGCTTTCATTGTTGGGGGGAGGGTCGCTAGGGCATCAGAAAATGGCACACCATTGCTTCCAAATTCCCCTCCATATCACACACTATCCCAACTTGGAAGTACATCATCATTTCTTTATTGTCACTAGACCAAAGTCCTCAAATTCCCTTCCTGGACTGAAATGACTCAAGATGGGTCACAACCGCCTTCTCAAGGGCAATTAGGAGCCGGCAACAAATGCTGACCTTAAGATGACAACCACAACCCACAAATAGCTCTTTTAAACAGACTGGGTTTTATTTCTCCAGTAAAGCAATTTGTGGCTCAAGTTCTAAGACTTCTGCATAGAAACAGTCAAGAAAGTGGGTTTTTTCAAACTATTTAATTGTTCCCTTACTCATAGCTGCCCAATACTAATCATATTGAGAATATGAGCACTTACAAAGATTCTTAGACCAACTCTGCAGGTAGGCTGAGATAAAACAGAGCAACCTAAATACAGTTATATAAAAATAAGACTTTATACATCAGACTAAGTAACTAGATAAGTGGACAACAGGGTGTTTACCTTTAAGAGGTGAGTAGAAAGGAGAAACATTTGGGAGAAACCACTGGTTGCGCAGAGTAGTTACCAAGCATAGAATCCTTGAATACAATCACAGAATTCCTACAGTGTGGAAGCAGACCATTTGACCCATCAGGTCCACACCGACCCTCTAAAGACCATCCCTTCCAGACCCAGACCCCCTACCCTTTCCCTGTAACCCTGCATTTCCCATGGTTAATCCACCTAGCCTACGCATCCCTGGACACTATGGGCAATTTCCCATGGCCAATCCTCCTAACCTGCATATTTTTACACTGTGGGAGGAAACTGGAGCACCTACAAGAAACCCGCGCTGCAGACACGGGGAGAAAGTGCAAACTCCACACAGCCAGTTGCCTGAGGCTGGAATTGTACACTGCTGTGAGGCAGCAGTGCTAACCACTGAGCCACCTTTCCACCCTAATGTTAACAACTAATCATATTGAGAATATGATCACTTACAAAGACTTTTAAGACCAACTCTGCAGGTGGGCTGTTAACTCATCTTTATCATGTTAAGTGGATTCTGGGATTGCAATGGATTGAAAGGCAGAATAGGTTTTACGAATATTTTACAGGTCAGTGGTGACACTGAGCCTCAAATTTATCATGCATTTTTGATCACCTTAGCTCATAAAAAATAATGCTTTGTGGGATTATATGATCAAGGTGATTCTAAGCCTTTGTATCTTGCAACTTAAAGAAAAAGGCTTAACTGGATAAATTTTTCTCTCTTGGGAAGAAGGTGATATGATACCAATCACTAAAATAGTACAAGTTGGACACAACTGCAGCAGGCAAGTTATTCGATCTGGACAATAAATATAAGCCTTGTGAATGAAAGCCTAACTTTAAAATGTCTCAAACAAAGACAGAATAGTCTTCATGTAGATCAGCTTCCTAGCAAAGGTAGATGATGTAGTGGTAACTAAGAAGCCAAATTTGATTTATGTTCAAGGTGGACACTAAGGGCACAGCTTCATTATTTTGGAAAGGAATTATAGGAAATAGAGCATCAGCACGGGAAGTTGATAGATTAGGCTGGGATTAATCATACATTGACATTAGATCAATCAGGCCTGATAGGTTGAATGGCCTTTTCTCAAATTCTTATATTTCAATCATATACAGACGTCAAGTGACTTTAGCACCTGCTTAGACTTCTGCCATTCCAATCGCTGCGATGATGCCACCTGAGCTTCATGCCTCGCTCTCTCCAGCATAACTTCTCGTTTCCTCTGAAACTCTAGCTCCAACGTAGAGCTTTCCGTCTACAATTAGAGACAGCAGTCACCATTAAAATAGGTTTCAATCCAACAAATACATTGTTCAATTTCAAAGAATCAAATGGAATTGAGGACCTTTGAAGCCCCAGACTTCCTCACAAAAATGGGACGCAAGCCTCCTCTTCCAGTTGGCTACATTGACCTTGAGTGTTTTCAGGCCATTCCGTGATTCCTCGACCGCAGCTTGGCCAGTAAACTAAACTGTGATTAGGTGGCACCATCTGCAACTTCTCAGATACTGAAGCAGTCCATGTCCAAATGCAGCAAGATGGAGCAGGGAATAACTCACCTCCTGAATCCCCAAGGCCTGCCCACCATCTATAAGGCCAAATCAAGAGCTTGATGGACTACTTCCCGCTTGCCTAGATGAGTCGTGGTTCCAACAAAACTGAAGGAGCTCAACCCCATCCAAAACAAAGCAGCCACTTAATTGGCACCACATTCCATTACATTCGCTTGCTCCATCACTAACACTCAGTGGCAGCAACGTACACCATGCACAATACGTACTGCAGAAATTCAGCAAGATTCCTTTGATAGTACCTTCCCTTAACCCAAACGCACAACCACTTCCATCCAGAAGAACAAGGGTAGCAGATACACGGGAACACCACCCTCTGCAAATTCCTTTCCAAGCCACTCACCATCCTGACTTAGACGTTTACCGTTGTTCCTTCAGTGTCACTGGGTCAAAATCCTGGAACACCCTCCTCCAGAACATTGTGCATGTAACTACACCAAATGGACTGCAGTAGTTCAAGGTGGAAACTCACTACCACCTTCTTCAGGGCAATAAATGCTGGCCAGCCAAGGAAGCCCACATCCCATGAAGGAATTAAAAAAACCTCACTTGAGGACTGCATTGCCTGTGGAAAGCTAATTGCTGGTTTGAGAAATAGCTGAAGAGATATCTCCTTATATGCAACTGACAAATGTCAGTTCAGCGAATGTCAACATTCAATGGAAATCTTTTATATATAACTGCCTACCACCAATGAACATAAAAATTGACAAATAAATTTCAATTTAAATAACTTACACATCAATACCTGTACAGTTATGCTGAGAAAATCTTATCCCTGCATATAAGCAACTAAATTGTGCATAGGAACATGGTGAACTGAATATCTAATCATCTGAAGAATTTAATGATACAATCTGCTACCTGTTGCATAAATCTGGAGAAATTCAGTATGTAACATTTTACAATACAACTTCTCAGACAGTCAAGAAAAAGTGCAACCTTCAGGTAAGTGGGAAATTGTAGGTGAGAGAAATTACTGGACCAGGATGTGATGATGCATTGTGATTACAACTTTAATGTTATACATTCTACCTTTATTTTTAAACCATATATATAAATTATAAATTCTACCACACATAGGTGTGGCCTTGTGGTATTATCACTGGACTGTTAATCTAGAGACCAGATATTGCTCTGGGGTTGAATCCTGCCATGGCAACTAACATAGAATAGTTCAGCGTAGAACAAGCCCTTTGGGCCCACCATGTCAATGTGACCATGATGCCATCCTAAACCAAGCCCATTTGGTCCATATCCTTCTATTCCCTGCCTGTTCATGTGTCTAAATGGTTCTTAAACATTGCTATTGCATCTGCTTTTACAACCTCCCCTGGCAGTGTGCTTCAGGCACCCACCACCCACTGTGCAAAAAACTTGCCTCGCACATCTCCTTTAAATGTCCCCTCTCTCACCTTAAACCTATGCCCCGTAGTATTTGGCATTTCTACCTTGGGATAAGACCACTCCGCATTCTTCTAAACTTATCTTGTGTTCATCTGGCAATTACTATCAAAATGGCTAGTCTAGTTCAGTTTCTGGTCAATGGTAATTCCCAGGATGTTAAAAGTGCAGGATTCAGTGAGAACAATGTCATGGAGACTATCAACAGGAGACAGTTTCACTCTCTCTTGTTGGAGATAGCCATTGTCTGGCATTGGGTGGTATGAAAGATGGTGAAATTTAAATTCAATAAAAATCTGGAATTAAAAGACTAGTGATGACTATGAAACCATTATCGATTTTTGGAAAAACCCATTTGGTTCACTAATGTCTTTTAGGGAAGGGAACTGCCATCCTCAACTGGTCTGGTCTACATGTGACTCCAGACTCACAGCAAGGTGGTTGTCTTTGGGCAATTAGGGATGGATAATAAATGCTGGCCCAGCCCGTGACACCCACATCCCGTGAATGAAAAAATGAATAAATAAAATAAATATTAATAACGGAAACTGCACAGGTCATCTCATCACAATGTAGTTAGATCTGCCCCACCGCAGGCTGAAAGTTGATAGGATGTGTACACAGACATATGACTTTAAAAATGTTATGGGTCGGGAGCAGTAATATTCTTTATCCTGAGGTCACTTGCGATCCAACAGCTGATGCATTCCACAATTTCACATCATACAGTATGACCAGCAATGGTGTGCAGTTCACCTACCACAAATCACACCACATAAGCATTTTCAACCAAGAACAAATTATACTGGCAAATTAGTTCATTATTGAATCTCATTTTGCCACATTCATCATGTGTATGCTAGCACCTTTACCAATATGTGAACGCATCCCACCCTGCTGTTCACTCCCTCGTGTTTAATACTCCCATTATCAAGCAATTAATTTCCTTTTAAAGTAATTTATATACTCTAGTTTAGCAAGAGCTTGAGGCAGAAAATTCCACATACTGTTTATGCAAAGTAATCTCTGTTAATTCTTTGTCATAAATTTGCATTCAGCTAGTACTGTAAAGAAAACAGCCTTCCACCATAGTAAGTTAGTTCCTTTTAACTACATCATTGTGCTGCTACCTAACACGCTTGCATCAAAGGGAGGGGAAGCGGTAGGACTGCGCTAATGTCACTGGCCGTTATTCTTCCAGAGACAGGGTTCGAATCCCACCATAACAGAGTGAAATCTGTATTCAGTAATAAAAAATGAAATCGACCTAGCCCCATATAACTACTGTTGATTGTCATGAAAGCCCATCCGGTTAACCTGAAGTCTGCTGTCCTTACCAGGTCTGATATCAGACCCACAGCAATGTGACTGACTGTTAACTGCACTCTGGACAATTAGGGATGGGCAATTCACGCTGTCCAGCCAGTGACACCCACATCCCATGAACAAATATAAAAACAAAATCCCCTCATCCTGTTATTCAAATTAAATATGCAGTGTTAATAAACGACAGAGAGATATTAAATGATAATTTATCACTGTCGGCAATTTTTAACCTTTGGTCTTCTGAAGCTCACAAGTGATGTTTTAGAGGGAAAGGTTTGCACTGTAGCATTTTGCGTCTACTTTCGTACAGTACTAGTATTTTCATGCAACAAGTGTTAGTAATGTACAGAAACAGATGAATCAAAGTTAATGAGGTTAGGAATTGTTACGGAATAGAATGAATGACCTCAGATGAAGAATCCTCATCTACACAAAATGGAGCAAGAGCCTAAAAATAAGAACAAAAGAAAGCTGCTTTAGCATGGAAAGTAAAACCCACAATACAGTGCACTTACTTACAATGAAGATAAATCTGATTACAGTAGTGATAATAATTTTACTTTAATTTTGCATTATGCACTTTGAACATAAATACAATGAACTGTTTGAACATTATTTTCCATGTCAGCAGTAAACCCAGAAAATCCACTGAAGTTGACATCATTTTAATGACAAACTGCAATATACACCCTTTATCACTGCCATCCCTTGCTAATTTTACCATTTTCTGGAGACATTTGCCCCTTCTCAACTATGGTTCCACAGAAACATTTTAAAAACAGTAGACCACTCAACCTCCTCAGCCTCTTCTATCATCATGACTGATCCCTTGATGTGCTTTCATTTTGTGACCTTTTATAGCCTTAACAAACAAAAATATATCCAGTTGAAATTTTAACTGAACTCCCAAGGCAAGCGAGTTGGAGGATTCCCCTGCAATGTATGTGACGAAAGGCTTAATGATATCACCTTGAACGACGTAATTCCTATTGTAAGTGTATGGCCTCTTCTTCTTCACAACCCCATTACAGCAATTAGATTTTTTCTACTGACGCTAACAAATCCTTTAGTCACTTTGAAATCCCTCAATCTTTTGCACAAGGGAATACAAGCCTATTCTATGTCAACTTTCCTCTTAACCTTTTTAGTCTCTCTAACACCTTTCAGATTACCAACAATTTTGACAGCAACTGCCAATGAACTATTCTACAGTACAGAGCATCTCACAGATTCTGTCCTCACCGCCAGAACACGAGTCAGAGTTGGTTCTGAAGAAGGTTCGCTGGACTCAAAATGTTAACTCTGTTTTGTCTTCACAGATGTTACCAGACCTGCTGAGTTTCTCCGGCAATCTTTATTTGAGGCAGAGCTGGTGTTTTCCATCCAGTAACACCAACAAGTTGCAGCTTCCATAGCCACCCATACTGAGATTCAAGAACTCAGCCCTAACCTGGCACCTTCCTGACAATTACAGCTAAGCTTCTAACTGGGAAAACTGGCCAAGCTAGTAGAACATTACGAAAGTTTTGACTACCACATGTACTGTTAAATTATTTCAGTTTTTTTCCTTATTCGTTCTGAATCTTAAAAACTAATGAACTCCTCTGATGTGTCAATAGATATCTTCTATTATTTTTCCTCACCTGGTAACTGGAGAACTTTGATGAGGAATGGATTTTTGGTGTCTGCCCACTGGAACAAATAAAAGAAGCATCATATTCAGTTATAACGTTAGTCATGGCTTGCAAATTACTACCCAAATAGACAATACAGAGAAGCAAAGTAAGAGATACTACCTTGTAAGAATCTGACAACAGTGAAGAGCATTAAATTCCAGAGTTGTTAATAACGAAAGAAAATGGACAGTGCATGATCACTTATATTTCATCTAGTCTAAGTTTAAAATGAATTCTGGCAGATAAAATTTAAAACAAGCCCTTCGTCTTAACTATTTTGACACTCTGCTCATGATCAACAGGCTGCATCCAAAGTGATATGCTGAGACATCACTACTGCACACACAATCACACTCAGCTAAATCTCAATAGCTAAATGCTCACTTCCAGAACAAAAATTGGGGAAACTCAAAGGAATAATTCAACAGTTGAAAGTAGATATTTAAACTTGTAAATCTGGACATTTGCACAAACACAGCAACATTTGAACAGAAAAATTAGTGCTAAAATTTTATGATGCTGTGGAACAAACTGAAACATTAAATCCAAGTACATGACTAAATTGAAAAGAAAAATTCTGGAATGTGCAAATGCGTTTTACTGAATCATTCCCAAAAACACGGTTTTGGGTTGGAGCAGAGCTCAAAATGCATACAAATCCTGTTGGAATATTGTAATGTTAATCACAGGTAACAAGATCTCCCGGACTAGTTTCAAACTGCTAAAGAAGTCAGAAAGGAACTTTCCAGTTTGGTTTTGCAAAAGGCCTAGGCTTTTTATGTGCTTATCAGCTTCTCTCTGGGCATGCTGGGGAGTTGCTGTATCGTGATAAACAAAGCATCATACCTGAGAGACACAGGTCTGCGATTATACAGCACACAAGAGATTTGGGCTGTTCTTTTCAGTTGGTGAGTTTATTTTCTTTCCTTCCCATAATTCAAGCATTCAACATGATTTCATTTGCTTTGCAATGCATCTCTTTGTTTTATTATTACGCTTTTTGCAATAAGTGCCTGAACCACACAGACAAGATTCCATTGCTACCCTGTGTTGATTTCAGCCACTGGTGGTAGCACTAGTCACAAATGGCCTCAATGTTCCTGGGTTAGGAAAGGAAAATTACTATTAGTGTTTCCAAATACTCTATACTGATTACCCAGTAAATGTTTGCATATGGTTACCAGCTGAGGATAAGATCAGGTCCAACTGCAGTATACATGCCGCAGTGTCATGGTAGAATAGACTCTGTAAGATCATTTGGGCATAAAGGATGGTAACGTAGTGAGATACCAAACTTGATGTGCAAAATTTTCACTGCGGAGGAAAAGCAAGCAACTCCAGGTGAGGTAGGGAAGGATGGACATATACCAAATAAAATAAAAAATAAAAAATAGAACTTACTTTACTGCAGATGTTTTAAGTTCTGGAAGGACTGTTGTTTCCGTATGTAAACGATACAGATGCACTTCACTACTATCCATACAATTCAGATTGAATCTGTGGCAAAGAAATTGAGAAACATTTTAAATAAACAAGAAGTTGCTTTAGTTCGTGACAACAATTTATAGTAGCAGCTTAGATTTTTTTTCAATCAATTCAATTTATTTTTAGATATTCAATAACTTGACTGAAAATCATATCAAGCCTCTTCAACAACACAAATGCAGGTGCTCCTCAGAGTATGAAGTGACTCATTTAGCTAAAATTTACATGTATCTTATTCACACTTACTTATAGATATTTCAGACTATTGGATGAAACGTCATAATTTCTGACAAATTCACAAATCAAAACTGCAAAGGAAAGTATAGTACCAATTGAATATGAGGAGAATGTAAACTTTCAATGACCATCCAAGCTTTTTTTTAAATAGATTCAAGGAATGTGGGTGTTGTTGCCTGGGATAGCATTTATTGCCATCCCTAATTTCGGGTGGCACAGTGGCTCAGTGGTTAGCACTGCTACCTCACAGTACCAGGGACACGGGTTCAATTCCAGCCTCGTGCGACAGTCTGTGTGGAGTTTGCACACCCTTCCTGTGTCTGTGGGCATTTCATCCAGGTGATCCAGTTTCCTCCCACAGTCCAAAGATGTGCAGGTTAAGTGGATTGACCATGCTAAATTACCCATAGTGTCCAGGGGTGTGCAGGCCAGGTGGATTAACCATGGGGAATACAAGGTTACAGGGATAGAGGAGGGGGAGGTGGATCTGGGTGGGATGCTCTTTAGAGGGGTGATGTGGACTCAATGGGCCAAATGGCCTGCTTCCACACTGTAGGGATTCTATGATTCTTTGTTTCTAATTCTCTTTGAGAAAGTAGCAGGAAGCATCTTCTTGAAGTGTGGCACTCAATTTTTTTTTTACGAACACGCAGGAATGTGATGGTGGTGTCTGGCACATTGTCTGTGAAGAGTGATTCCTTGATCGTGACTATGTCAGGCTGTTGCTTGATTAGCCTTGAGATAGCTCTTCTAGTTTTGGCACTAGCCAAAAGATAACCTTGCAAGTACATACAAATGCTTTCTTAAAAAAAAACAAGAATGAGTATTTAAAAACTGTTAAATTTTAAATTTAAAATAAAGGAAAAGTGGAACGCAATATTATTAAGCTTTATAAAAACCAAAAGAACTGCGGATGCTGTAAATCAGGAACAAAAACAAAGTTGCTGGAAAAGCTCAGCAGGTCTGGCAGAAGCTGTAAAGGAGAAAACAGAATTAACGTTTCGGATCCGGTGACCCTTCCTCGGAACTGATTGGTGGCTGGGAAAACATCAGTTCATATGCAGAAAATAGGGAGGTGGGTGGGGTAGGGAGTAAATGATAGGGTGGAGCCCGAAGAGAGAGAAAGACAGTTGGACAGACAAAGGAGTTGCTAACGATCAGGCCGGGAGGGTGAATAATTGTTAATGGGGACTGTTAGTGACTAAAACTATTCACACCCTCCCAGTCTGATCCCAGCCTCTATCCTATCGTTTACTCCCTCCCCCACCTACCTCCCTATTTTCTGCATATAAACTGACGTTTTCCCAGCCACCATCAGTTCCGAGGAAAGGTCACCGGACCCGAAATGTTAACTCTGTTTTCTCCTTCACAGATGCTGCCAGACCTGCTGAGCTTTTCCAGCAACTTTGTTTTTGTTCATTATTAAGCTTTAGTTTCTTGTAAGGCTATTTAGAGGATAAGGAAAGCTGCTTCAACTGTTCCCAGGATTTAAAAAGGATATTTTAAGTTGCCAAAAGGATACAGTAAGTATTTTTGTGATGTAAATTGTTTGAAAATATTTTCTTGGTTAAATCAAACGTAATTTAGGGGCGGAAGTAGTTTGTAGTTAGGGTGAAGATCAAGCATCACTTACAGAAAGAAATGGACTACAGTGGATGTGTGTGCTCTTTTGCATACACAATTATAATAACTGGAGGAACTGAGACTGCTGGTGAGCAAGTCTGCTAATTAAAAAGGTTAAAAGGTAGAATATTAAGGTTTAGTAGTGATACAGGCTATAAACCTGATAGCTGGTTGATACTGCACATGCTGGAGAAGCTTCAGAAGAGATTTACCAGAATGTTGCCAGGTATGGAAATTTTGAGTAATAAAGAAAGGCTGGATAGGCTGGGACATTCTTTACTGGAGCACAGAAGGTTGAGAGGTGACCTTAAAGAAGTTTATAAAATAATGAGGGGGTTATAAAATTATAAAATAATGGTAGGTGTCTTTTCCCTAGGATGGGGGATTTCAAGACAAGGGGGCACATTTTTAAGGTGAGAGGAGAGAGATTATAAAAAGACATGAGGGGCAAACGTTTTACACAGAGTGTGGTTCATGTGTGATGAACTTCCAGAGGAAGTGGTGGATGTGGGTACAGTTACAATATTTAAAAGTCATTTGGAAAAGTACATGAATAGTAAATGTTTGAAGGGATATGGGCCAGGAGCAGGCAGGCAGGACTAGTTTAGTTTGGGATTATGTTCGGCACAGGCTGTTTGGACTGAAGGGTCTGCTTCCATGCTGTATGATGATAATGACCCTATGATTCTATGTGAGAGAACCAGCAAATTAGAGAGATATTGAACACAGTAAACTGGGGAAAACAAGCACAGAAAATAACTGCCAAATTGTATTATCCAATACTCGAAACTCAAGGATCCTACAGAAAAACACGAAAATAAAGGAAAGCTCAGAGAACTATACAGACACAAGACACATAGAGAGTGAGGAGAAAATGGAAGGCTGGAGGTAAGAAATTTGAGCATAAAACTTGAGAAAATTTTGTGGTTAAGGTAAATTTGAAAGTAACAGTTTGTCTACCATGAATTAAGATTAAATCTATAGTTGAGCATTAAGTAGTTGACTGTGGGTTAAGATTATAGATATAGAAGGGTAATGATTAATCTCCTGGGAGTCAGATTTACAGAAAGGTGATAATAGTCTCTCAGGTTTATAAGATTACAGATACAAAGGCATGCAGCATTCAGTGAGAACAGGGAGGGTGGTGCTTGTAAGTGAGAGACTGAGGAAATAAAAATAAAGCAACACTCTGGAAATTAATGGTAGAAATTGTAAATGCTGTGTTTTCAAATCAATCTTTGATCAATATAAAAATTTTATAACTGAAGCTATGGCTGAAGCAGTAGTAGTAAAACCGAATTGGCTTTAGAAATAACTGCAAGAGTTTAGGGGTAAACTTGATAAGCAGAAGCTAAAGGGACTGCATTTAACAGGACAGGATCAGAAAAAATGAGCTACGAAATTAGTGGAGGCAGGAAATATTCTTTGAATAAGTCAAAGAAGTGGAAGGAACAGACTAATATGGATAAGCAGAAATTGGAAGGAATATCAAGAAGCACAAAGCAAATGAAGATAAAACTGTAAGAGGTATGCAAAGCAGTACCTCTGCTGTTCCTGGAGTGTGCTTTCTGGCAAACTTGTGTTTTCTATCGCTTCTGATTCTGTGTCCAGATGCTGATTGGTGTTTTGTCTGCAACAGAATTGCGATATAAAAATGGAGAAAGCCATTTAATGCCACTAAACAATAACTGAAGCCTGTAATTCTTCACAAAGGCGTCATGTCATTTCTTAATTCCATTGAAAAGAATTCACAGATTCACCCTCTGAGCCACACCAAGGATTAATGCAAGATTATAGTCCAGGTTCTACCTTTTGCAGTAAGCAGCAGCCTACATTGTATTACTTAGCAGAATGAACTAATCAAGCTCATTTCTACCAGTGTCTTCAGTGATTAGCTTCAAATACATACAAAATATACATATAGAAGAATAATAGACAACATGCACAAATTGCAGGAGTAACAACATGTATATGAAACCACATATTAACGAATTAATTATTTGTACAAAGCAAATATGGTGGGTATTTATATAGTTGGCGAAGAAACTGGTTATGAAAATTAAGGCAAGCAGCATTAACAAGTCATGTCAGAAGGTGAAAAGTAGCCTGTAAAGTGATCATTTTTGATTGGTGGGATTTGAGCTATGGAGAGTCTCAAGAAATCAGGCATAATTTCAAAAAATTGTTGCTAAACCCATTTTGAGGCCCTCATTTGATTGAGTTTTTTGAAAAGGTGACCAAGAAGATAGAGAAGGCAGAGCGGTAGACATTGTCTACATGAACTTTAGCAAGGTCTTGAAAGGGTTTTGCACGGTAGGCTAGTTAGTAAAGTTAGATCACATGGGATCCGGGAGAGCTGGTCAATTGGATACACGTCCAATTCCTAGAATCAGGAAAACTGACCCAAAATTAAGTTCGATGCTGGAAAACCTGACACAGGAATCGCATGCATTGACAGTGGGATGTTGCTGAATATAAAAATTACTAACATATGCTCTAACGTCCAAGTTGCATCTTCCTCAATTCGCAGTGGTTCTTCAGGCTCCATCACCCTTTCCTGTGTAAAAGTAACAAGTATCACCAAAACAAAATCTGCTACATGTCCAAAAGGCACAGCTACAACCACTGATAATTTTATACAGTTACATGCATCAAGCTGAATTGCACATAAAACCCTTTAATTTTGGCTATCGCTTATGAATACAGATGAAATAAAGCATCTGATCAGTGGGAGACCCCTCCACGGTAATTACAAACAGCAATTTTTGGAAGAGATCTCTGTAGAACAAATTAGTATAATTAAAATAATTCACATAAAATATAAATGAGCGACTGCTTCTCTCATTATATTGTAATAGTGCTCTTTACACGTGTGGAGCCAATTTTAGCAAATATCATGAGGGAACTGTTTCCATTGGCTGTGATATTCATATAATGGCCTAGGCTGCTGTTGAGAGTGTTTGTGGGATACAACTGGGAGAATACACTTTGTCTTCTTCAAAACTAATGTGGATAGGTGTAGAGAGACACCAGTAGAGGAGAATACAAGGGAGACAAAAGAATGGGTTATAGTCACAATTACTACATGTTGTGGGAGGCAGAGACACTTCTGGACCATCCAGCAGAGATGTACAAAATACAGAAAGCACTAACATGCTAAATGATCAGTCTACAATTTGGCATTTTGCAGAAGGCAACTTGATATCTCAGTTGATATTTAAAGGCTACTATTCAATTCGTAAAAAGTCAATAATTTAAAAATGACACCTTTAAGTAAAATGCAGGCTTCTGAGGATAAGAAATGGTCAACCTTGTGGTTCAGCCATTATGGAGTGGATTCCTATTAAGCTGATTTTTGGACATTTTGCCTGAAGTTTCCCTTGAAATCCAAAACAGTTTGAGAACAACGATTATAATGTAAAGGATGTGCATTAATTCCGCACTTGAGGTGGGCAGCTGTGTATGGACTGGACTATTGGAAGCATGGTGACATGCAAAGCATTGTTTCCAGAATGAGCCATCAAGTTAGTATTAGCTTCAATAGCTGCCACTTTAAAAAATCAATGGGAAATACTAGGTGTCCTTGTGCATCAGTTGCTGAAAATTAGCATACAGGTTCAGTGGGTGGTGAAGGCAGCACATGGCATGTTAGCCTTCACAGTGAGCGGATTTGAATAAAGGAACAGGGATGTCTTGCAGCAATTGTATAGGGCCTTGGTGAGACAACACCTGAAGTATTATGTGTAGTTTTGGTCTCCTTATCGGAGGAGGGATGTTCTAGCTATGGGGAGAGCGCAACAAGTTTTACCAGACTGATTCCTGGGATGACTGGGCTGACATATGAAGACAGTCGAGATCAATTAGACTATATTCGCTGATGTTTAGAAGAATGAGGGGAGATCGCACAGAAAGCTATAAAATTAGATCATAGATCATAGAATCACTAGAGTGTGGAAATAGGCCATTCGGCCCCAACAAGTCCACACCGACGCTGCAAGGAGCCTCCCACTCAGGCTCACCCCTGTACCCTATCCCTGTAACCTTGTATTTCCCTCGTTTAATCCACCTAATTTACACATCTCTGGACACTATGAGCAATTTAGCATGCCCAATCTACCTCACCTGCACATCTTTGGACTGTGGGAGGAAACTGGAGCACCCGGCAGAAACCCACACAGACATGGGGAGAATGTACAGAATCCACAGACAGTTGTCCGAAGCTAGAATTGAACCTGGGTCCTTGGCACTGTGAAGCAGCAGTGCTAACCCACTGAGCCACCATGCTGCCCTAACAGGACCAGACAGGGTACATGCAGGAAGGATGCTCTCGATGACCAGGGAGTCCAGAGCCAGGAGACACATTCTAAGGATATAGAGTAGGCCATTTCAGACTGGAGATGAGGAGAAATTTCTTCACCTAGAGGATGACGAACCCATGGAATTCTCTACCACACAAAGCGGCTGAGGCCAAAACATCAAATAGTTTTAAGGAGTTAGATACAATCCTTAGGGCTAAAGCAACCAAAGGGTGTGGGGAGAAAACTATAACAGGGTACGGAATAACGGAACAGACTTGAAGGGCCCAATGGCCTACTCTTGCCTCCATTTTCTATGCTTCTAAGTTACAAGAGTATTGTGTGTGACGGAGATTCTAATTTTTTCACTTGTTCTTTCAGGTCTTGCTTTGCTGATGTTTGTTCACTCTTCATCAAACTGCGAAACTGCACATTTTTCTCACTAGCCTGTTAATAACATTTGTTTGCATGAAAACAATGCAGCAATACATTGTATAGTGATACGTGAATACAGTGCTAATTTCAAATAGCTTCTTCCCTCACTTTTACTTGCACTGTAGCTGTTCATAATGGACCCATATGAGAAAACATACAATTTTTTTTCAGAATGCAGAGCTGACCAGATATCCATGCAAGTATCTGCACTTTATTCTCTAACTGCAAATCGGTGAACATGTCAAGACTAAATTTTACAAATTCTTTTGTATCAAACATGCCTCAAAATGATCCAACTGTGTTATTCAATAGGACTTGAATGTAAAAAGAATTTGGAGGTCAAGAGTTTAAATTTCAAGACGATAAGTTCTCAGATGGTTACTGGGAGGCCATCAAAACTAGAAAATGGCTGGAAATCCTCATATTCTCCCGAAAGGTGCATATTGATGTAGCAGGTACCTCCTTGACTGAGTAAGAGAACAGTGTGTAGATACAGAGCTACCATCTAATGAATATAGTTGGGCATTAGCAAATACTATATAATTCAAGGGCACTCACATACAAGTACCTTCAGGAAACATTTTGCATTTATCACTTGCCTTTATGTAAGTCCTAAACTCAGAACTCAAGCCATCATCCCTGTCAGACAACCTGTCTTTCACTTCTAAATTATTTTGCAGCAGCTCCTTCGACTCCTGATCAGGTTCCACTGAGGAAAAAGAATGAAACAAATACAAATATAAAAATAAAGCTACCCTACTTCATGAAATAAAGCATTTGAAAGAAAAGTATCGCTTCCCAAATGAGCTATCAATTTAGGATTCACTTCAACAACTGATACTTAATAAATCAGTGGAAGTCCTGGGTGTCCTTGTACCAGTTGCTAAAAGTAAGCATACAGGTTCATTTTGTGGTGAAGAACGCAAATGGCATGTTGGCCAGTCATTGAAGAGGTGATTTGGATAAACTAAGCATGCTTTGCACCCAAATACAATACTTGATGCTGAATAAATGCTTTAATTGTTTCAACGCTGATAAAATGGTCAGAATTCATGCAACCAGCAGACTTCCTAAGGTGCTGCACATCGTAAAATCAGAAATTTTGACATTTTAAGTGAAACCAGATGGGTATGAAGCGTACATTAAGTGTAAGCTATATGCAATTAATTTAACGTATCATAGTTATACTGGAATCTATTCTGTGGCTGGAATGGGGAAGAGCAGACACTTGACACTGCCATTATTCTTTTATCGGTTTTAAGAATTTCACCTTCAAATTTCCATTTGCACGACAGTGTTTCTTGTTTCAAATGTACCACTGCCACCATATGAAAACATGCCTGCCTCAGATGGTTCCATAATTGTGGCCCACCTGAAGGAACTATGTGACATCTTGGCTACGGATGAGTAGTCAACTCTGCTACTAACAGCTCAACTTCATTCAGGGCTGTGGTAAAGTCCTGGAACACCCTTTCTAGTAGCAGTGAGTGTACCTGCACCAGACACACTGCAGCAGTTCAAGCTGACAGCTCATCATCATCATTTCAAGGGCAACACTACAGGCCTTGCTAGCGAAACCCACATATTAATGAAGAATAGGCCAATCCACCCCTCAAGTCATTTCTACCATTCCATAAGATCATGTAGGATTTGTTTGCAACCTGAACACTACTTCCATTTTTCCCTCCAATATCCTTTGTTAATCAATTGCCTTTAAAATATTCAGCAACCCTACCACCACCACACTCTCCGGTAGAGAAATCTACAGATTAGTGATCCCCTCGGGTGAAAAAAAACTCTCATCTCCCTATAAAATAGGGGATCGCTTACCTTTAAACTGGATGCCCTAGTTCTAGGCTTTCCCACAAGGGGAAACATCCTTTCACTACCCATTTGACAAGTCCTCTCAGGATCCAGGGTGTTTTAATAAGACCACCTCTCACTCTTCTAACTCTGATGGACACAGGCCCAACCTTCCCTAATTAGATAACAATCCTGATCCCAGGAATCAGTTGAATGAACCTACTCTGCACTGCTTCTAATGTGTAATAATGTCCTTTCTTAAAGAAGAAAACCCAAACTGTACACTCTAGATGTGGTCTCATCAACACCCTGCACAAGTGCAGGAAATCTTTGCTACTTTTCTATTCCATTCTCTTTGCAATAAACAACATAATTTCATTAACCTTTCTGATCATTAACTGTACATCTTATGAAAGAATTTTTAAAAAAAATCATAAACAAATGAAAAATTTAATTCTGCACAATCCAAGAGAGTCCACTGTGAATTTGGGCATAAACTATGGATCAGAGGCAAAGTGTCCATGTATTATAGTAATGATGTCTACAGTACGAGTACCTCAAATAGATTAATTAAATTTCTTTGAAGCAGTGTGCTATGTGCGTGGATAAAAGGAAGCCTTTTATAGGCTGTAATTAGATTTCGAGAAGGCTTGTGATAAGATGCCACTTCAAAGGTTCCTGCTGAAAATAAAAGCTCATGGTTTAGGGCAGAGCCTCCCAAAGTGGGCCCAGGAGCACAAGTGACATTGTGAGCAGAAAGTTTGGGTTCACAAGCTCTGAGGCAGCAATGGCCATGGAGCTCTGCCTGAGATATAACTGCTTGCTCCAGCTCTCTCGGCCATTGCCATCTCTCTCATTGGGGGTCACCACATTTAGCCTTGAAATGGGGTACAGTGGGAAAAGTTTAGGAAAGCACTCGTGTGTGGGAAGGGAGGTAACGTATTACAATGGTTAGAAATTGTATAATCTCTGTTTTCTGTCAATTATTAGATTGTTTTGTCTAAATGACAGAGTGTGATGAGTAGAATCCCATAGGGATCTGTGCTCACGCGTCAATTTTTTTGTTACAATTTACAACAAATAACTTGGATGAGGGGAGTGAGGGCACAGTAGTCAAATCTGCAGACGACATAAAGATAAATAAGAGATTGTTATAAAAAAGACGCGAGTTTGCAGAAAATCATAAATAATGTGAGTGGGCAAATATCTGACAGATGGATTATAATATGGAAAAATGTGAAGTTGCTTATCTTCTCAGGAAGGGTAAAAAAGCTGTGGATTACTGAAACAGAGAATGGCAAAAGAATTCCAAGCAGAAAGATTTAGGTGTTTCAATGAAATAGTTATAAAATATTTATTATGCAGGTACAGCACATAATAAAAAGATTAATGGAACGATATCCTTTATTGCAACATAGGAGTAACGATACTATGCATCAGTTATACAGGGCATTGGTGATGAATATGATACATGGTTCAGAGGAAGTTTACTGGATTGATTCCTGAAATGAGTGGGTTGTTTTATGAGGCCAGGTTGGACAGACTGAGCTTGTTTCCACTGGAGTTTAGAAGAAGGGTGATTTGACTGAAGCAAATAAGATTCTTGACAAGGTGAACATAAAAAGGATGCTTCCTCTTGTGGGTGAGTCCAGAAATGGGGGGTAATGTACTAAAACTAGGGGTTTCCCCCATAGATAAACATAAGGAGAATTATTTTCCCTTAAAGGATTGTGAGACTTTGGAATGCTCTGCCAAAGGTAGTGAAAGTAACGTTTTCAATGTTTTTAAGGCAGAGTAAGGTAGACTTGATTTCCGAGAACAACAAGAATCTATCAGAGATTGCTGGGAATGTAAAACTTGAAACACAAACAGATCAGCCAGGAACTTACTGAATGGCAGAGCAGGTTCCTTTTTTGTGTCCCTTCTTCTCTCTCCCTCTGTAGTAATTCTAGCCACCCCCACCCCTTTCAACTACCTTCTTAAGGAGTTGGGAAGGAGTCGGGTCACGACCGGGAACCACGTGACAGCAAATCGAGCGATGGCCGGAGCGACAGTGGCGGATCAAGAATGGGCTGGTGAGGCAGCCCAGAGCAGGACTCTGGCGGAGGCATGGAAAGGATTGCAAAGCTCGGAGTGGGTCTGTGGCAGTGAAAAGGAAAGTTGGACTCTCTTAAGTTATCTTTTTTCTCTTATCTTATTCTAAGTTAATGTGAATGGCGCCATTCATGTACAGCGAAGGTGCACACTTTTCACTGTATTTTTACATTGAATACACGTGACAATAAATGATTCAATTCAGGTTTGAAGGTCTACTTCTGTTACTATTTCATATGGTCATGATGTAATCCAGGTGAAACGAGTGAAGCCCATTCTTCAAGTTGAAGTGATGGACTCCTACTAGTTCCATTTAAATTTGGATGAACCTGGCTATTAGTGCTTAATTTCATAAATCAAGAGGTCCCACAGAAGCATGCAGTTAAATCGCGCCCTTTATATCACATCCAAATCTTCTGACTGGTTTCATATACCACAAACTTTACTTTTCATTCTCATGGTACCAGTGATCACTAGTGAGAAGTGGCAAGAAACTAAGGTCAACCCTCATTCCACTCCAGCCTCACCGATAGTAATAATCCGTCCTTGGTGCTACACTAGCAACCCAGAGATCTCAAGTTCAAACCCAACTAACCAATTATACTGAACACAACTAATCTGTGGCATCAGAAAAGCTAGCATAAACACTGCCAGATTCTTGCAAGAAACACAATGGTTTCATTACTGCGATTGGCATGTTGATCTTGTTTCTTGTGCACCTTCTTTGCAGTGGTAACTTTGTATTCCTCACTCTGTTCTACCACTCTATGATCTTTGTATTTTATGATCTGCCTGTACTGCGCACAAAACAAAACTTCTCACTATACTTAGATGCATGTGACAATAATAAATTAAATCAAATCAAATGCACAGGTTCAGTTTTTATTTATGTCCAACAGCAAGTTCGAAAATAGTTTGCTAGGAAAAAACATATCCTTTGCGACTACCTCTGCCTTTTCTCTACATCCCTCCCCTCCTCTCTGGAATCAGAGTCTCCTGCACACTGTCATGTCAATTTGTTACTTGAAAACTAGGAGCTGACAAAGGGAGAAGAGGAAAATCCCAGCATGGATATTTTATTTTAACGTGTCCATAATCACCATTCGCATTTACATACTTCCCAACCATCAGCAAAGTAAACTTAGGATCAAACACTGGTATTAAAATTTAAACTAAAACATATATCTCTGAAAGAGGGAGTGGTGACTTTCTGGTAAACACTTCAGTTCTAAAGTAGTGCCTACATGATCTCAGGTTGTTGTGGAGACAGAAAGTTGACTAGAAACCCATTGAAGCATTGAGTAACAGTTTTGATGCATTCCACAGGAGCCTACAGAGGGAAGAAGCTGCTGTTGTGAAGGAGCCTGGAAAACTAGATATCAGGACGCTGTTGAGGCTTCAGTTTCTATTCAATAAAACTACAGATTGGGAATTTGACTGGGTGTGTATTGCTGGTCACTACTGAATTTGGAAAACTCGGGTAGAGTTGACTGATTGTGAAAGGACAGTGAATGTTTTGACCTAGCATTGAGAGGTGAACCTTTGCTGCAGAACTTGGACTGTGTTTTTCTCTTAAAACATTTTCGGCCTCTACAGGAATCACAACTCCTGGAGGGGTTGCTTAGATTTATTAAATATCATTTTAGAACAAAGACTTCTCTGTAAACACTCATAGAGTCACAGAGTTGTACAGCATGGAAACAGACCCTTCAGTCCAACTTGTCCATGCTGACCAGACATCCCAAATTAATCTAGTCCCATTTGCTAACATTTGGCCCATATCCGTCTAAACCCTTCAAATTCATGTACCCATCCAGGTGCCTTTTAAATGTTGTAATTGTACCAGCCTACACCACTTCCTCTGGCAGCTCATTCCATACATGCACCACCTTCTGATTGAAAAAAGTTGCCCCTTAGGTCCCTTTTACATCATTCCCTAAATTTGGTGTATAATTGTGCAATGCTCCATTGTGACTGCATCCAATGTACAGCGAGCTTTGAGAGATCTGGAGTTACTCTCAGCTCTTTCCATGGCAAAGCCACAAAAACACACCTACATGGAAAGCACAAATTTCTATGAGGGTTACACCTCAGACTGGATGGGTCAACATGCAGACAATTACACGAGTACTTCTCAGTCACCATTGGACTGTATTTTTCTCTTAAAATATTTTCGGTCTCTATAGGAATCACAACTCCTGGAGTGGTTGCTTAGATTTATTAAATATCATTTTAGAACGAAGGCTTCTCTGTAAACAGTCGTAATAATGTTACTGTCAAGATAATGTTACTAAACTAGGCATCTGCTTTAAATAGTTTAGGTAGAATCAAATTAATCACAGAATTTTTGAAATATCATCATAATGAGATATTTTAACCCATCAAGCTTATGCTAAAACTAATTCCACTCTAGAATTATCTAAAAAAACCCCATCCTCTTTCATATTCCACAATATTTTACTTTAAGCGTTTATCTAATTCTCTCTTAAAAGTAACATTTCAACAACTGGTATGACAATATATTCCATATAATGTTAGCCTTCTGCAACAAAAACGCCAAATTTATGTCCCTTTGCTCTGGATGATTTTACACCAATTACATTCTCAAACATCTTCAAAACTTTAAAGACTTTCAATCTTCCCTTAACATTCCCTGTGCCAGTGAATACATTCAAATATTCAATCTGTTTCATAACTACATTGGTCCTTCCAGTATTATCCCAGTGAATTTGACATTGAACCTTTCCCACATTTCACTATCCCTTCTACAATATATCATACACAGATTCATCACTGCCTCCTGTATAATTGGCAATCCATGTACAAGAAAACAAAACATTGTTTTTAAAGATTTGAAAATCTGTACTCTAAGGTCTCAAAATCTTACCACTTGCTGTATATTTATGGCCATGCATGAATCATAAATCACTTACCTTTCATTGATCTAACATTCAAATATTCCTCCTGCTTATTCAAATGATTTTCTTCAGAGATATGTGCCATTTGAAGGGTCAGACTGCCTGTATCTTCATCTGAGGGCTGAAGATAAAAATCGTTTATTGAATGCAACAAAAAGTAAATACATCATCACAGAGCAGAAGGCTTTACAAACACAAAAGCATCCTTTAGCTCCAATCTAAAAGTTGTATAATTACTTCTGACAAAGAGCAATAATAATTGGAATCCTTTTTCCAAAATGTTTGTTATTCTAGTAGTTGCTGCATCATCCCAGCTGGAACCTTCAAGTGTATATGAAGATCTGATTGGATTGAATCAAAATAAAAATCACAAAGTAAAACCTGCAAGAAGTGCTAAACAATCCAGGTCACCTTGCTTGGTAAGTTTTACTCCTACAAGGAAGGGAATGGACTATAAACTGTGTTTGAACACATTTTGCTGATGCTACAGTCATCCTACCAGATGACAATTATAACACAGATTTACTTTTAGCAACATAAATTCATTAGCAATGACAATAAAGAAGAGTACATTGATTTTAACAAATAAGAAAAGATAAGAAACAAAGGTCAGGAAAAGAATAGTATATAAGCTATAAATAGATTAATTAAAGGAAGTGAAAAAATAGTCAATAATGAATAGCTGTTTCCCAGGCTAAGTAAACAATGGATGGAATCATATAGCTTCCACAGCATAGAAACAGCCCTGGAGGGGTCAGAATGCCTGATTTCCTGCCCCTCTTTGACGTTACACCTGCTCAGGTGTCCATTGTGAGGGAGCATAGAGTATCCAAGGGCACAATACAGGCCTTCACAGACTGTTGGGGCATCAAAGGGGATTGGGTGCATTATCACCCAGACAATGTTATTTTGATTTAACAAAGTTTCCGTCCATCTTTTCAAGTCCATTAAATGTTTGATTGTGTTTCTGTTACAGTACCTTGCCTGTGGCTATTCTTTTAAACTTGATTTTAGTTTTGGTTTAAAAGAATGAAAGCAGCCATTCAACCTAACAAGTCCACACCAGTGTTTATGGCCCTCATGAGTTTGCACATTTAGTTAATTTCAGTATGTTTGCATATCCATCTATTCTCTTCTTGCCGTGCTAATCCAGCTTTCCTTAATCCTATGTGCTTGATTGTAGTCTTGTGCTTTTACATGTTAGCACCTAATTTTTAATTATTTTTGGTCACACTCTTGCTAACCTAACTGAACCCTGCATGATGGTGATAGGTCATTGGGAGCAGTTCAATTTTGCTGCTGTTTGATGGCCCACTGTACCTCATGGAAACCCAATGACTCTGTTTCAAATTCAACCAAATTAGCTTGGTGAGTAGTATCACATGAACATGGGACCTCATCTCCATGTTAACTGTATGGCGATCACACCTATCAACGCTAGCAGGGATAGATACAGCTGCAAAAGGCACACTGGTAAAGACAAAGTCAGGTAGGGTCTTCATGTTGCAGACAGCAAGGACTGCAGATGCTGGAAGCCAGAGCCAATAGATGTGAAGCTGGAAAAGCACAGCAGGTCAGACAGCATCTGAGAAGCAGGAAAGTCAATGTTTCAGGCTGAAACCCTTCGGCAGGACTGAGAGGGGGAGAGGAGCCCAGAAGTAAACAGAGGGAGCAGGTGGGGCTGAGGGAGGAGTAGGTGGGATGGTGGTAGGTGGATGCAGGTAGGGGGTTATTGTGATTGGTCAGTGGAAGGGTGGTGTGGATAGTTCAGTAGGAAGATGGACAGGTTAGGTCAGGTCAGGGAGGCGAGGTGGAGGGGAATGGCTGGACATGGGATAAGGCTGGAGGGATGTTGAAGCTGATAAAGTCAATGTTGAGGCCATTGGTCTGTAAGCTCCGAAGGCACAATAATATCAGGTGCTGTTCCTCCAGTTTACGTTTAGCCTCACACTGACAGTGGAGGAGGCCAAGGTTGAACATTGTCGCCAGGGGAGTGGGAGGGGGGAATTAAAGTGGATGGCAACTGGAAGGTCGGGTTGGTTGGTGCGTGTAGAGTGCAGATGCTCTACGAACCGGTCTCCCAGTCTGCGTTTGGACTCCCCGATATTGAGGAGACCACATCAGGAGCAATGGATACACTAGATCAGGTTGGATGAAGTGCAGGTGACTCTCTGCTGGATCTGGAAGGATTGTTTGGGACCTTGGACGGAGGTAAGAGGGGAGGTGTGGGGGCAGGAATTGCATCTCTTGCAGTTGCAGGGAAAGGAACCGAGTGTGATGGAGAAATTGGTGGGGTGTTTAGAGCTGACGAGGGAGCCATGGAATGAACAGTCCCTGCGGAAAGTGGATAGCGGTGAGGAAGGAAATATCTTTTTGTTTGGGGGGATGGGGTCTGATAAGTTTTTCATGTTGGCTCTTTCAGCACCTGCTAAAAGTTTTACATGCTCAATCAGTCATGGTGCGAGCAAGCCATTCTTGTTGATGGATATACAAAGTCCTCTACTCCGACAATAATCAGCAGGGAGTCTCCTTGCCCATGTCGGTCTTAATGCCTTGAACTATTACAAGGTCCAGAGTCAATTTTGAGAACTCTCATAACTAATCCTTCTCAACTATATACCACTGTTCCATCACATTGCTGCTTTGTCCAGTAAGTAGGACAGGACACAGTTGTTAAGTGAAGACTCTGGGAAGCTAGCTGCAAGCAATGGTTCTGACAGTATGACTCTGTCAGGCCAGAGCTTACCGCTTTATGTGGGACAGCTGTCCCAGTTTTGGCACAAGTCCCCAGATGTTAATGGGAAGGACTTTTTAAGGATCAACTGGACTGGGTGGGTCTTCATCATGTGTGGGAAAGGAGGGCAGATTTCCTTCATCAAAGAACATTACTAAGTCAGGCAAATTTTACAACAATCCAGTAGTTTCACAATCACCATTACTGAGACTAGCTGTTTATTCCAATTTACATCATACTTACAAATTTAGATCCTCTGTTAAGTAAGTTGAGATTTAAACTCAGTTCTTTGGTCCTGCTATACAGTCACTATTCTACAATACTTGCTGTATCCAACTTTACGCAGTTTACCTTCAGCAGCTACTCGATGCTCTGAAAGCAATTTAGGGAGCAGCAACAATGATAATTCTAAGGCACAGACAGCTGTGATTCACAGTTGAACTTATCTTCCCTGCAAAGATGGCAGGGTGAGATAGTGAAGCTCATTTAAATGCTAAAAAGCATAACTAACATATCAGAAGTGTTACTGTATATAAACAGGCAAACACTGAGGGCCATATACACCAAATTAACAGCCTTACAAAAAATTTGCACATTACAAAATTTCTATCTTCCCTGCAGAGTAATGGATAAATGTAGGCATCCAAAGATTGCAACAATTTAATTCTATCTAAAAGGAGCTGGTTAAATATCTGTTAAGGAGGATGACCACTTCTGGTGCATTCTTTCCCCTTTTAATATATGGTAAATAAGAAATATCGTTCATCTGAATGGTTTTGTTAATCGTATCTTGTCAAATGTCGGAAAATCGAGTACCAAACAAACAGCTTTGTGAAAGTATACAGGTTGAAAGAGATAATCACATTTTACCAAAAAAAATGCATCCTTGAACTTTTGAGTTCTTGTTTTGTCACCCATTTTTGTCCCTCGCATTAGTGTTA